>NC_051427.1:2687003-2699091 GCF_015228065.2 Penaeus monodon
TTTCTGGTCTCTTTGACGGGTGCGGGTCGGTTCATAATGGTAATGTTTGAGGCTGTCTCTGCATCTGTCGCTTCCTGCTTTTTGTCTATTTTCTATTATTTTCCTTTATTTTTCTCTTTCTTTCTTTCTCTGTCTATCTATCTCTTTTCTCTCCTCTCTCTCTCTCTCTCTCTTTCTCTCTTTTCTCTCTCTATCTTTTCTCTCTCTCTCTCTCTCTTCTCTCTCTCTTCTCTCACACACACACACAACCAAAACCAACACACACACACACACACAACAACACTCTCTCTCTCTCTCTCTCTCTCTCTCTCTCTCCTCTCTCTCTCTCTCTCTGTAAAGGATTGGCCTATCTTAAGAAACTAGTGCCTGGGTAATTAACTAGCTAAGTCGGTGAAGCTCCACGAACCCAATCTGATTCAGGTTTGGTTCTGTCAAGAGCCATGGTCGGGCTAACAGCTTTCATGAACTTTCAGTTCGCTACTGACTCGGAAGGAGTAAGGTCTCGGCCATTACCCCCTCCTCCCTTTAACCTTTTTACCGGGTACTTTAATTTCATCTTCAATATCGAACTGATACGTGTTATTTCTTAATTGGATTTTTTTTTATATGCATATATATACATATATATATTTTTGTCATATTTTCGTCGAGGGCCGGAGGAGAAGACGTTCTCTTACGTATATATCCATCTATATAATGTAATATATCGCATCACTTTATGATTTTTAACATTTGTTTCAATGGAATACCCTATACCCTGACTGGTTTGTGAATTTCATTATACATAGAAGAAAGGACAATAATAATGATGATAATTATAATGATAGTTATGATAATAATAATGATGGTAATAATATTAATGATACTACTACTACTACTACTACTACTAATAATAATAATAATAATAATAATAATGATAATAATAATAATAATAATAATAATAATAATAGAAATAGTACTAATCTATGATAATAACAATAATACTAATGACGATGATAATGCTAATAAAAATGATAACAAAAATGATAATGACAATAACAGTAATAATAATAAACATAATGATAATAATAATGATGATTATAACAACTAAAATACTAATAACCATAACGGTAACAATAAAAGATGAAAAAGATAACTTACTACGAGTAGGCCTCCCCATCTATCACACTCTTTAGGTCAAGTTCCTTATGAAAAAGGTTCCTGTCTATTTGTCTGTCTGTCTGTCTGTCAGTTTATCTTTGTCTTTATTATCATTATTATTATTATTATGATTATTATTATTATTATTATTATCTCTGTTCCTGGCATATTTGCTTCTATCTATTTTTCTGCCTTTTTTCTAGCATTCTGTCTGGCTCCGTCTCTATCTATCTATCTATCTATCTATCTATCTATCTACCTATATATAATATATATATATATATATATATATATATATATATATATATGTATGTATATATATATCTACCTATCTATCTACCTATATATCTATATATCTCTTTACCTACAGTACCTACCTGCCTCCTTACCAGTCCATCTACATCTACATCTCTCTTCTCCTATCTCTTCTCTCTCTCTCTCTCTCCTCTCTCTCTCTCTCTCTCTCTCTCTCTCTCCCATAATTGCCTCTCATGGAAATCATAGAAACACCGCTATAAAGTCCAACATCAAAGACTTTTTTATTCTTCCGCTTTCTCTTTCGAGTCTAAAAAGAAAATAATAAAAAAAAGAAAAAAAAAACGAATTCTAGACAGAAGAAGGAAGAGTCGAAGATAATAAAACACTTTATTGTCCCTACATTTTTTTTCTCTTTTTTTTTTTCTTTCTTTCTTTCTTTCCATCAGTGTCGTAACAGTTTAATTCAGATAAAAGAACACTGTTTTATTGCGTCCTTTTTGGCAGATGGTAGAGATGAGAAAGGAGATGGATAAAGGGTGTAGAGAGGGAAGTGGATAAAGTGTTCAGAGGAAAGGGGATAAAGGGTGCAAAAAGGGAAGAGGATAAAGGTGTAGGGAGGAAGACGGATAAAGATGATTAACGGATATAAAAAAGGAAGAGGCAGGAGGAATTCGGAATAAGTGCATGAGTGGACAGATGGAGAAGTTGTAGGAGCATATGATAGATAATATAATAGAGGAGTGTAGGGTGGAGGAGTGCATAAAGTAAAGAGTGCAAAGGAGGCCGAGAAGAGGGGAGAATGGCGGGGCGGTATTTGTTTTTTGGGGTTGGGGGTTACGTTGAAATTAAGTAACCTTTCCGTCTGCAATCAGAGATTTTTTCTTTCTTTTTGCAATAAAGACAATTTTTCCAGCGCTTATTTTCAAGGGTTCTTTGGTGAGGAAGGTAGAGAAAGAGAGAATACGAATAATCGAGACAGGAAAATGGAAAGAATAAATGGAAGAGAGTTTAGAGCTATAATTGTTTTCTTTTCTCTTAGGGATTCAGGAGGTAACACATCACGAATTTCAGCTAAACTAGTTTATTGCTGTATCTGATTCATATAATACTTTCTGTGTGTGTATACATATAGATAGATAGATAGATATGTGTGTGTGTCTAATTGTGTTTGTGTATGCGTGTGTGTATGTGTGTGTGTGTGTGTGGCTGTGTGTATACATAACTGTTTTTTTATTTAATAACTGTTTCTGTGAATATGTGTATGTGTGTATCTCAGTGTCTGTGTGTGCGTGCCATAAACTGTCTCAACAAGAATATTTAGAGATCGACCAAAGGACCAACCTTTACCTCTTCAAGGCGGGCTTTGATGTATGGAAATGAAAAGTGGACTTTCTCCTTTTCCTTGGAGCTTCGACTCAACACCTTTGCAACAGTCCCTTGCGCCGGATCGAGGAAGGACAGTTGATAGAACCACATTTCAATTCCCCCACCCATGGAATTTGACCGCCAATCAGGGTATTTTGGCACCCCATGAGGGTTGTACCCCTCGGTTGTCTCCTTTTAAAAATGGGGGGCGGTGGAATGAACAGGCGTCGTGGGTTGGGGAGGAGTAGGCGGGTCGCTTAAATAAATAATAGATAATAGAGGTTATATACATACATACCACAAAACACAACACACACCACCCCACACCACACAAAAAAAATAAAATAATAAAATAAAATATTATAAATAATAAACAAAAAAAATAATATATAACTTAATCCCTATTTCCCCAAAAATTTTATTTAAAAATATAGATTTTTATATAATAAAAAATTTTTATAATTTTATTATTATAAGATATTATTATTAATATATATAATTTTTATATATAATATATTTATTAAATTTTTTAATAATATACAAAACTAATTTCCTTGAATAATAAAATTTTTTAAAAATATTTATATTAATAATATATATAAATTTTTATATATTTAAAAAATTAAAACATATTAAAATTTTAAATATTTTATATTATATTTATATTACTGATTATATATTTTATATTATATATTTATTATATATATTTAAAAATTATCAAAATTTTTATATAATAATATATATTATATTATATATTTTATATATATAATATATATATAAATATATAATTTTTTACAATATTTTTTATTATAAAATTTTTTATATATATATATATATTATAATATTATATATATATTATATATTATAAAATATATATATATATAATTATTATCACCTCCCTTTTTGATATCAGTATGAAGTTTTTGAAATCCTGTTTGAAAATCATATCACTGCGTATTCAGGTAGTCTTCAAAAGATTAATTTTATTTTTAAAATTAGTGATTAATAAAAAAATTTACATATAGAGTGAATGAAGGAACGTCAGAGACACAGAGAGAGAGAGAGAGAGAGAGAGAGGGGAGAGAGAGACAGAAACATAGAGACCAGGGAGAAACAGACAGAGGCAGAGAGAAAGAGGTAACGACAGAGAGTGAACAAAAGAATGGAAGGAGAGAAAGAAGACCTAAGAAAGGAAGAAAAGGAAATCCGGTAACGAGAGAGAGAAAAGAAAGAGAGAAAAAGGAAGAGAAAACTACAGAAGAAGAGAGAGACAATAAATGTTAATTTTTCATAAAACATGAATACTTATACTGTGGGGAAAACTCTACGGTTATGGGGCACCAGATTTCATTTAAACCCCGGGCCTGGGCATCATTTAAAGGCCCGGGGGCTTGATGGTATAAACCCCATGAAATAAAACTGTTGAAAATTTTTTCCCGGGTTTAATAAAGTTGGGCACTGACTACTAAAACACATGGGTCTGTTTCCGAAAACTCCGAAGAAAAAGGCCCCCGGCCTCCTATGCCCCCGGGGGGGATAAATACCCTTTTTTGGCCAAGGAACTAAAGGGGTCCAGGAGCTTGCAATTTTATAAAAAGTAAGACGACGATAATCTTCTGCAGTTTTTTAAAGCAAAAAGGGAAATTCGGGGAATAAAAACTCAGATTGTAGTAAACATGGGAAAAAATTTTCTGAAAGGTATCAATATAAAAAACCTCTGGGCTACATGTGGAAAAAAAATTAAATAGGCTCCAGGTAAAATCTCAAAAACACCGCATTTCCCACATCCACAAGAGCAGGCAAATATGTGCTAGAGCGTGGGGGGGGGAATTCTCAGCAAGCCACCCCCAAAAGGGGATAAAAGATCAACAGAAAAGCGAAAAAGATGGGAACTTTAAATAGGTAGCCGTGCGCTTTTGACCCCTCCGATTTTGCCGAAAAATAAGGGTGGGAAAAAGTAACCCCCTCTGAAAGGTAAGGAACCGCCCGGCGAAGAGGGCTTATTTACGGCCCTTGTAATTGCTCAGGTACCAGGCAACCATTTTTGCACCTGTATAGACTCAGCCATCAAAAGGGAATCCCCCCAAGCCTGGACTAAAAAGCTAACTTTCCCCATACCTAAACCCAAAATACTGACAAAACAGGCCCCTTTTCCCTTTGACCCCCTTTCGTGCAAAGTACTTTGAAGGATAATACGGGAACGGGGTTTAGTATCGAAAATGAAAGGGTACCCCCCAGACTGTAGGATTTCTCCCAGGGCGTAGCAGTCGCACTTTTTTGCAGAAACTTAACAAACACAAACCCGGGCATGCAAACCGTATTTTTTGATCTTAAACTCCCTTTTGATATTGCAAACAGAGAAAAAATTCTTGAGCAACTGCTACTTTGGTATTCAGGGAAAACTGTAAAAACATGGATTCAAGATCTATGAATGGTCGGCTCAGGTACTTACAGGGGGCATTAAGAGTACTCATACAAAAGTATTTGAACCGGCACCCCTCAGGGAGGTGATTAGCCCATGCTATTTAACATCAATGCATAGATTACTAGGCGAATACCACTGAGGGAAACGACTCCATTTTTTTCCTAGCCGAGATTTTTGCATTAAATCCCACCCGGGGAAAGAAGGCAAGAGATTTCTAGATATACCTCAGAAAAGGGCTTTTGAGTGTGGTTTTGTAATCCGACTAAAAAAAAAACCAAGGCTCTTAACCCAAAGAAATCCCTTGCCAAGGTTTCTATAAGGGCATTGGTAGATCTTGTCATCAATACAAATCCTTGGGGTGATTGTCAAATAAAGCAGAGTTCATCAGAAAAATTGAAAAAAAGGCTGTGGGAGCGGTTTTGAAGCCAAATTAGGACATTGGGTTGGCAAAGACCCTGGTATCAAGTAAAATTTGCAAGACCTTTTACTGAACTCGGTCAGTCATAGATTATCAGCTTGCACCTAGGTTTTGAAAAAGAATCAGATTTGACTGTTAAAAAATAACAAATGAACCCATGAGGATATTCTTGGTCCCTAGAACAACAAAAATTGGGAATAGAAAACCAAAACTAAACTCCCCTCTGTTTCGAAAGAATATTATATATAAATACCACTTTTGGTGTCAAACAAATTAGAGAACCCCCCATTGACAGAGTTCCAAAGACAACTAAAAAACAGAATAGAGGAGCCCCTTTTTGATGACAACCCCGTTTTCTTACTAAAAACCCGGATACAAGTAAATTAAAAAATTAGAAAGCTGAACTCCCAAACTAAAACCCTAATGACGTTCTGTACCCCCGTGGAAAAGTCGGACCTAAGTATAATATACGACTGCCCCAAAAAAGACAGGTCCCCCCTGCATATTAAGCAGTATGCACTGAATTAAAAGGGAGCATTTGAAATTACAATGATTGAAGCCCCCCGACGGGTTTGCAGGGGGAGTAGGCAGGAGTGCTTTGTTGAATAAAAACAATATTTAAAAAAAACCAAGGTGGGTGGAGGGTATACTGGGACACTACGAAACGGTTGGCGGAAAAATTGGAGGGGTTTATTGAAAGCCGGGGGAATATTCTGTGGTGACATCGGGATAAAGTGTATCGTGCAAAGAAAAAGGCCAAAATTTTATTTTTGTTTGGATTCCATCGCAGTTGGAATCCCCAGGTGATCATGCGGGATGCCTGGCAAATCAGATGGGGGACAAGAAAAAGGGGTAAGATCTTGGGGTACCTATTTTCCCGGGATTTTATCAAATTAAAGCTTCCTTTAAAGGGGGACTGAGATTAAATTTATTTAAAACGCCTGAAAGCGTAGCAAAAAGCATTATGACGGTTTGGGAAAGATCTTTCCCCTAGGTTTATATAAAACAAGAAACAAGACAGTGTGATATTGAACCGCAAAAATCAGGCTGGATATAGATTAAAAGGCAGCCAGAAGTTGTAATGTCGAAGAAATAAGTGAAAATGGTAATAAGAATATAAGCGAACGCTTGTACTTAAATTTTTCAGATGCCATGTGTTACAGCCTTTCGGGCCCACCTAGCTTGAGGTATGGAGAACTATGTAATATTTCATACCTCTGATGTCTTAGAAGATATACTTATATTATATCCTAAATTTGGAATGTAGATCACAGACTGCTATCAAAAGTAGAAAATGCCTTTCCACGCCCAAGCTGTACCCCGGGGCGTGGCAAAAATGAGTAGATAAAACGCTGTAATTGTTCCTTTGTAATGATATAGTACTTATCATAATAATGTTATAGCCAAAAGAAATGTAATACCATTAAAGTTATAACCCGCTCAAAAAGTACCACAGCTTGCCCACGCCTGGCAGTTTGCCCCGGTGGGAAAAAAAGGGGCTAAAAATAAACTAAAAGGTTTAAAGGGTTGGTTCCACTCTCACGGCCCGGGAGTTTTAGACCCCGGAAAAAAACCCCGCCCGTTTTCTTTTAAATAGTAAATAAACGAGAGAAAGGAAAAAAGAGGAAAAAAAAAAATCACAATTAGAAGACATATGTGCAAAAGAAACACAAAAAAAAAAAATAACTTACAGACAGCGTATGATTGAATAAATATTTGAAAACAAAAACAGGAAGTTGGTAGAAATATTTAAACCCCGTATGAAAAAGAAAAGGGGAAACGTTTTTCGATACACGTACCCGGGGTTTTCACAAAGCAACAAAAAACCCGGATGCCTGGTTGGGGGACGAACCGCTATTCTTAAGCAGCTTTAAAAGATCTTGCTCAAGATTATCACGAGTTTCCTTCGGAAATTTCTGAAGCCAAATTTTTCAGTTACATGGGTTTTCCCCCAAAATTACATTCATTTTTGTTTTACGTGTTGGTTTTGTGTGTTGGGTGTGGTGTGGTTTTGTTTACGAAAGGGGGAGAAAAAGGACAAAAAAAATTTTTTTCACGAGCAACAGATATCTTTATAACCTTTCTGTGATTGACAAAAGTATCAGTGATAATGATAACAGAAATAAGAATATTAAGCAGTAAAAGTAAGAGAGAATAAAAGAGATCCAATTGGTTGATAATGATAACACAACGTTTAAATAGAAATGAAATATAAAATAACAAAAATAAAAAAAATAAAAAAATAATAAAATATAGAAATAGAATATAAAATAATCTACCCTCATGGAGATTTTTTTATTCACTGAAGCAATAAAAAAAAAAATAATAATAATAATAAAATAATAATAATAAAAAATATAAAAAAGTAAAGAATTAAAATATCCAATATATTCACTAGAAAATGTTGTTGTTGTTGTTTTTGTTTTGTTTTTTTCCATATTCAGTATAAGGATTCGTCTATTGTTTCCCTTTAGTTTTTTACATTAAAAAAAATTTGATAAAGGGTTTCCCTTATTTGGTAAAGGATTAGCCCCCTAGTGAATGGATTATAACATACAAAAATGAATTGTTAAAGTTTTCCACTTTATTCAGTAGAATCGTTTATCTTCCTCTGTTTCACCGGAGTTATATAAACAAAGGGGAAAAACAAAGGAGCATATACCCCCTAGTTTGAAATACAGTACCTAGATCACCATTTACCTTTTGTGTGTTATGTGTAGTTGGGGTACTAATCGCTCAACTAAGTATCTCGGACACTTTTATAACGATGGAGATACTTTATGATAATGGGAACTGAAAGGATGTGGCGGAAAATAATGATACTGAGAATGATAATGTTGATGATAGTTATGACGATGGTGATGACGATACGGATATTGGTAATGTTGACTATAACTGTGATGGTCATGATAATAATGATGCTAATAATGATAATAATTAAGTAATAGAAATTGTAATAATAATCATTATAATAATTCCCAATATTGATAGTAGTCATAGTATTAATAATAATAATGAAAATAATATCAATAACATACGTAAGAACAACAGCACAGCCACAAAAAATATAATATTAAGAATGATAATGATAAGTGTCATGATGATAAAAATTAAAAAGAATTAACAACAAAAAGATAAAAATAATAATAAAGATATTTAAAAATGATAATATCGATAAGATAGTGTATCATGAGAAATGATTTATGAGAAAAATAGCAATAAAAATTTGTGATAATAATTATAATTTAAAAAAAAACAAGATCATGATAAAAAAGTTGTAATGAATTAATAATGAAACAATAATAAATTTAATAGTAATGAGAATAATAATAGTAATGATAAAAAAATAATAGTAATAATAAAAATAAAATAATAATTAATAATAAAAAATAATAAAAACAAAAATAAAATGATAATAGTAACAAATTTAAAAAATGGAATAATGTTAATAATAAAAATAATAATAAAGAAATAATAACAAAATGGTGATAAAAAGATAATTAAATAATAAAGATGAAAAAAAAAAAAATATTATAATGATGTTAATCACTAAAATAATAGCAAAAATAAGAAACAATATTTTAAAAAAATAAAAATAATAATAATAATAAAAACAAAAATGCTGCGTACTATTGATAATAGAAATAATAAAATAACAGTAAAGATAACATAATAAAAGATATAATGTCAATGGGTTTTGTTAAGTTAATGATTTTTACTATTATAATAATAATAATAATAATAATAATAATAATAATAATAATAATAATAACAACAAGAAAATAGTAAGAGTAATTGTAGCAGTAGTAGTAATAATAATGATAACACTAAGAAAATAGTAATAATAATAATGACAATAATTACGATGAGGGAATTTGGATATAAAAAAACAATAATGATAAGATGATAAGGGTAACAATGTAGAACAATAATTTTAAAATAAAGATAAATTTTAATTATCATCATCATAATTTTTTGTAAATATCATTATAAAAAATCAAATATCAATAATAATGATAAAGTATTTAAAGATAATAATGATAATAATGATAATAGTAAAAAATGTAATAAAAACAATGAAAATAAAGAATAACAATGATAGAAATAATACCATTGATGATGATAATAATATGAAGAGCAATAAGGATTATAATAATGATAATGGTGATGATGATGATGCAGTAATAAGGAGGATAATACTAACTATACTGAGAATTATGTTAATGATGATAGTAATAAAGTAATGATGATGATAACGATAACAGTAATGGTAATAGAATTTGGGAAATAAGTGATGTAGATAAAAGAATGATAATAATAATTAAGACACTAATAATAAAAAAACGACGGTAACTGTATCAATAATAATGTCAAAAATAATAACAGAATAACAATGATAATAATAATAATAATGATAATAATAATAAAAACAATAATAATAATAACAATAATGATAATAATAATGATTATAATAATAATAATAATTATTATTATTATTATTATTATTACTATTATTATTTTATTATTATTATTATAGAAATAATAATAATATTGATAATAATAAAATGAAGAATAAAGCAACAATGATTATAATGATAACAACAATAATAATAATAAATATATTAATAATAAATAATGTAAGAAAAAATAAAAAAAATAGAAAATAAATAATAATAATAATAATAATAATAATAATAATAATAATAATAATAATAATAATAATAATAACTATAATAGTACAAGTAGTAGTAGTAGTAGTAAAAATAATAATAATAATATTTATAATGATAATGATGATAACATGAATGATAATAATAATAATGAATATAAGGGGTATCTTTAGGCTTATATGTTTACGTATGTATGTTTGCATGATGCATAGGGTAAATCTAACGCAAATCAATAAATGTATTTACAGCTGCATATATGACCTGAATAAAGATTATCTACAATTCATGCTTCATTGTTTTTTTTTTTTTTTTTTTTCCTCTATATCTAATTCTCCCTTTTCTCAATTCTTCTTTATCTGTAAGACTTCTTCTTTCCTGTTTCTTTGTTCAGGAAAAGAAAACGTAAAAAAAAGTTGGAAGTTGCCCTTATCGTGAACTTTCTGGGAGTTAGAGTTTAAGGCTATTGCTTAATAGACTTCTGGGAAAGACCTTTTGGTAAAAGCGTGAGAGAAAAATGGAGAACGAAAGACTTGTAACCTCTCATTTGGTCGATCTTTTTATCTGTGTATTTATCCCTCTATCTATTTGACAGTATCCTTATCTGTCTATTCAGCGATCTATTTATGTATCGAATGAATATTTCAACGGATTTTCGATGTTTGTGGTATATTCATAGGCATATCAGTCCACGCTAGTGGTATTAACTAAGTATACGATACGTGTACATCTACCCATGTGTAAATCTACCCTTGTGTATATCTACCCATGTGTATATCTATCCATGTGCATCTCTACCCATTGGTATATTTACTGAAGTGTATAAAGCCATGTGTGTGTATATACCCTAAGCCATGTCCACTACTAGCGGAGTAGCAGAGAGGCTAACACAGAGTTTCGAAAACTTTTGTCACAATATTTCTTCTTCTTCTTCTTCAAAAGAGGATTGGCAATTTCCGTTTGTCTCACATACTTAATGTTATGTAAGATTAAGGGTATCTTCCGTGTTGTGAAGACTGACATTTTAGATATATAATATAATTCATATATATATATAGATATATATATATATATATGATATATATAATTATATATATATATATATAATATTATATATATATATCAATATATACATATATATATATACATATATATATATATATATATATATATATATATATATATATATATATGCACATATGTATGTATGTATGTATAAAAATGCGCGCGTGTGTGTGTGTGTATGTGTGTGCGTGTGTGTATGTATGACATATCTCAATCTTCACAACACAGGAAATACGCATAATCTTATTCGCCATTAAATGTATGAGGCACAATGAAATTGGTAATCTTCCCTGAAGAAAGAACGATATGTTGTGACAGGAGTTGTCGAAACTTTGAGACTTCCGAGTTCTGTGAAGAGCGTCTGTCATCAGCGGTGAGAGTCAAATGGACTGGTGTTCATGTTAGTCTTTGTGTTAGACTCTCGTTCACTGCTGCTCAGCTGATAACAGACGTGGCTTAAAATCTACCCATTAATATATCTACCCATGTGTGTATATACGTGGGTAGATATATCAATGGGTAGATTTATATATAGTTAGAGATACACATAAGTAGATATGCACATAGATATAATGCACTTGGGCAGATATGCACATACCATATACCCAAGTAATACCGTGTGGATCGATACACCCATGAATGTGTACTGCAAGCATTGAAAATCTGTTGCAAATTTCCGAAAGTGACGATGGTGATGCTGCCAGTAATATTTACGAAATTAGCAACATGTATTTATTGGCGGGGGATGGA
>NC_051427.1:2699191-2701691 GCF_015228065.2 Penaeus monodon
TAAAAGATTTTATATATAATATATATATTTTAAAAATGAAACAAATTATAAAATTATACTTACATTATAGAATATATATATATATATATATTATAATTATATATATTATATATATATATATGCGTGTGGGTAATTATGCATATATACATGAATAAAGTATATTATAAAAAATATACATATGAATATATGATTATATCACATATATCATATAAAACACACAACAGCCTACACAACACAGCCATACACACAACACACCACACCACAACACAAACACACACAACAACACACACACACACAAAACACATATATAGTTATAATAGATATATAGATTTTATAAGATACATATGATATATATAAAATTAATAATATATATATATATATATATATATATATATATACATAATATACATAATGCAAAATTTATTCATATATATATTATATTATATATAATATATATATATATATATATGTATTTTATGTATATATGTATGTATGTTGCATATTATATGTATATTTGCTATAAAGCTTTATCTAATGTTCATATATTTTCACAGCCTCCTCGTACCAGTCACCAATTGGCACTGCACCGCCAGGACTGTGGTGTCACATTTCATAAAGCAGAGAAAATTTATTCGAATAATATCTCCCTTGTGATTCTAACGTTTTTTTTTTTACCAACCGTGTCACTGAACTGATGGTAAAATTTGTTTTTGTACCGATTTGCATATAATATGTGTGTGTGTGGTGTGTTTGGTGTGTTTGTTTGTGTGTTGTGGGTGGGGTGTGTGTGTGAGGCCCCCGGCCTCCCTTCCTGATTCCTCCCCCTTTTTTTTTTTCCTTTTCCTTCCTACCCCTTTCTCTTATGTGTCTTTACTTTCCTCTCTAGTTCTGGTCTCTTATTTTCTCTCCTGGGCTTCTGTGTCTTTTATCTCCTCTCCTGGGCTTCTGTGACTCTTACTCTCCCTCTCCATGCTTCTGTGTCTTTTATCCCCTCTCCTATTTCTTTGTCTCTTACTTCCTTCTCCTATTCTGTGTCTCTTACTCCCCTCCTAGCTTCGTGTCTCTACTCTCCCTCTCCTAGTTTTCTGTGTCTCTTACTCCCCTCTCCTAGCTTCTGGACTCTTACTCTCCCTCTCCTAGCTTCTGTGTCTTTTATTTTCCCCTCTCTTAAACCCTCTTTTAGAAGTTTTGTGTTTTTTTCTCCTTGGTAGCCTAGCCTAGCATCTATTTTTTTCTTCTTTTTTATTTTACTTCAGGGTTCTTCTTTCCCTATTCTTATTCTATACTGTTGCTTACTTCCTATTCTGTATCTTTGCCCTTTGCTCCAAGCTTTCCTCTCAGACTCCCTACATCTAGACTCCATGCCTATCAGTGAGTTTTTTTTTTTTCTTTCCCTTTCCTTTTCCATTCCTTTCCTCTGCCCTCACCCTTTGTCCCCGTTCCTTTTACCTCGGGCATTCCTTGCTGAACCTACATCCTGCCCCAAACCTGGCCACGGAAAAGTAGAAGATCCTGGATGACATACGACATACGGATCGGCTGTCACTCCCAATTTTATGCCTTTTTTTAATGTTCACTCTGGCCATTAGATTGAGACTTGTTTTAAATATCATCTATTTTAACGTATTTGTTTAATTTTTGTTGCAAGTTAAGTCTCCTTTTTAAATGTTATTTATCGGAGCTTTTAGAAGCAACTGTTATTCTTTTCTAGAGTGGCGCTTTTCTTTGATTTTAAATTTAATTTATTTGCTAAGCATGTTTTTAGTTTTTTTTGTTCTATAATGCATTTTCTTTAGCTGCCCCATTCTATAGTTATTCGAGAGCCATAGAAGCTCTGTTTGCTTGTTTCTTTTTTTGTTATTTTGTGTCGAAATTACAAATATTTTTGGTAAATTACCTTTTTCTTTGGCTTTGAGCATTGATTTTTTACCCCACATTGTGTTTAGTGATATTTTTAGTTATTTTAATGAATTTAGAGGGCTGCTTATGAGTTATATTTTGTGCAATGCTTCTGTCATAATTATTTTTTGTTAGTTTTATCTTTTCAGTTTATTAATTGTGATTTTTATAATTCAGTTTTACCTTTTTTCTACTTTTATAAAATGTTTATTTCATTTTCTAAACATATTGTATTGTAAATATTTTTTTTTATTCGAAACTTTGTATTTCTTTGTTTCCCCTCGCGTTAAAAGGGGGAGGTTGCCACCAATAAACAGTGTGAAGACGAACGTGTGTTTTGTGTGTCCTCCATGGATCTTACAGTGAGATGGCGTCGAACCGGAGAAAAGGTTGTATTGGACCTCATGACTTGCCTTTGTTAAAGCTGGGTGTGAGTAGATAAGTACATGAAGGGGTATTTTAAAGTATCACCACTCTACCTCATAGACGCCCACACTTCTTGCAGGCTATAAGGGAAACCCCGATACTTTTTGTTTATTTTTTTATGGGGTAAAACAGGGCCCACCTGTCCAGGCCCTTATGCTCTCACTTAGATATGCAT
>NC_051427.1:2704191-2714288 GCF_015228065.2 Penaeus monodon
TCATCTCCCTCGGTCTCTCCATCCCTCCGCCACATAAATACATTAGTTTGCTAATTTTCGTAAATATTACTGGCAGCATCACCATCGTCACTTTCGGAAATTTGCAACAGATTTTCAATGCTTGCAGTACACATTCATGGGTGTATCGATCCACACGGTATTACTTGGGTATATGGTATGTGCATATCTGCCCAAGTGCATTATATCTATGTGCATATCTACTTATGTGTATCTCTAACTATATATAAATCTACCCATTGATATATCTACCCACGTATATATACACATGGGTAGATATATTAATGGGTAGATTTTAAGCCACGTCTGTTATCAGTGGCAGCAGTGAACGAGAGTCTAACAAAAGACTAACATGAACACCAGTCCCATTTGACTCTCACCGCTGATGACGACGCTCTTCACAGAACTCGGAAGTCTCAAAGTTTCGACAACTCCTGTCACAACATATCGTTCTTTCTTCAGGGAAGATTACCAATTTCATTGTGCCTCATACATTTAATGGCGAATAAGATTATGCGTATTTCCTGTGTTGTGAAGATTGAGATATGTCATACATACACACACGCACACATACACACACACACGCGCGCATTTTTATACATACATACATACATATGTGCATATATATAATATATTATATATATATATATATTATATATATGATATATATATATGTATATAATGATTATATTATATATAATATATATATATATATATTTTAATATATATATATTTATAAAATATATAAAATATTATATGAATATATTATATACTAAAATGTCAGTCTTCACAACACGGAAGATACCCCTTTAATTTTTACATAACATTAAGTATGTGAGACAAACGGAAATTGCCAATCCTCTTTTGAAGAAGAAGAAGAAGAAATATTGTGACAAAAGTTTTCGAAACTTTGTGTTAGCCTCTCTGCTACTCCGCTAGTAGTGGACATGGCTTAGAGTATATACACACACATGGCTTTATACACTTCAGTAAATATACCAATGGGTAGAGATGCACATCGATAGATATAAACATGGGTAGATATACACATGGGTAGATATACACATGGGTAGATTACACAAGGGTAGTTTTTACACATGGGTAGATGTACACGTATCGTATACTTAGTTAATACCACTAGCGTGGACTGATATGCCTATGAATATACCACAAACATCGAAAATCCGTTGAAATATTCATTCGATACATAAATAGATCGCTGAATAGACAGATAAGGATACTGTCAAATAGATAGAGGGATAAATTCACAGATAAAAAGATCGACCAAATGAGAGGTTACAAGTCTTTCGTTCTCCATTTTTCTCTCACGCTTTTGCCAAAAGGTCTTTCCCAGAAGTCTATTAAGCAATAGCCTTAAACTCTAACTCCCAGAAAGTTCACGATAAGGGCAACTTCCAACTTTTTTTTACGTTTTCTTTTCCTGAAACAAAAGAAAACAGGAAAGAAGAAGTCTTACAGATAAAGAAGAATTGAGAAAAGGGAGAATTAGATATAGAGGAACAAAAACAAAAACAAAAACAAAACAATGAAGCATGAATTGTAGATAATCTTTATTCAGGTCATATATGCAGCTGTAAATACATTATTGATTTGCGTTAGATTTACCCTATGCATCATGCAAACATACATACGTAAACATATAAGCCTAAAGATACCCCTTATATTCATTATAATTATTATCATTCATGTTATCATCATTATCATATAAATTTTATTATAGTTATTTTATTATTATTATTATTATTATTATTATTATTATTATTATTATTATTATTTATTTTCTATTTTTTTTTTTTTCTACATTATTTTTTATTTAAAATATTTTTATTTTTATTTTTGTTATCATTATAATCATGTTGCTTATTCTTCATTTTATTATTATCAATATTATTATTATTTCTATAATAATAATAATAATAATAATAATAGTAATAATAATAATAATAATAATAATATTATTATTATTATAATCATTACTATTATTATTATTATTATTATCATTATTGTTATTATTATTATTGTTATTATTATTATTATCATTATCATTATTATATTAATATAATTACTACTATTCTTATTAATGTTACTTTTATAATTTATGTTATTATTATTGTTTTTATTATTATTATTATTATCATTGTTATTCTGTTATTATTTTTGACATTATTATTGATACAGTTACCGTCGTTTTTTTTTTATTATTGTTTAATTATTATTATCATCTTTATCTACATCACTTTTTTTCCCCAAATTTATTACCATTACTGTTATCGTTATCATCATTACTTTATTACTATCATCATTAACATAATTCTCAGTATAGTTAGTATTATCCTCCTTATTACTGCATCATCATCATCACCATTATCATTATTATAATCCTTATTGCTCTTCATATTATTATCATCATCAATGGTATTATTTCATGATCATTGTTATTCTTATTTTCATTGTTATTATTATCATTATTACTATTATCATTATTATCATTATTATCATTAATACTATTATCATTATTATTGATATTATGATTTATTATAATGAGTATTACTAAAAATTATGATGATGATAATTATAATTATCTTTATTATTATAATTATTGTTACTATCATTGTTATCCTTATCATCATTATCATTATTGTTATTTTTATAATCCTAATTCATCATCGTAATTATTGTCATTATTATTATTACTATTTTCTTAGTGTTATCATTATTATTACTACTACTGCTACAATTACTCTTACTATTTTCTTATTGCTATTATTATTATTATTATTATTATTATTATTATTATTATTATTATTATTATTATTATTAGTAATAGTATAATCATTAACGTTAACATTAACCATTGACATTATTATCGTTATTATGATTATCTTTACTGTTATTATTATTATTTCTATTATCAATAGTAGCAGCAGCATTTTTGTATTATTATTATTATTATTTTTATTATTATTACTATTGTTATCTTATTATTGCTATTATTTTAGTGATTAACATCATTATAATAATATTGTTACTATTATCATTATTATTATTGTTATTATTATTATTATTATTATTATTATTATTATTATTATTATATTTTTATTATCATTACTATTGTTAATCTCATTACTATTAACATTATTATTGTTATCATTATTAATATCATTACAACTGTTATCATGATCATTGTTACTTTTTAAATTATAATTATTATCATCAAAAATTTTTATTGCTAGTATTTCCATCATCATCGTTATCATCATCGATGACACTATCATTATCGATATTATCATCATTTTCAATATCTTTTTATTATTGTTGTTGTTGTTACTATTTCTATTAATTTTTATCATCATGACACTTATCATTATCATTCTTAATATTATATTTTTTGTGACTGTGCTGTTGTTCTTACGCATGTTATTGATATTATTTTCATTATTATTATTAATACTATGACTACTATCAATATTGGGAATTATTATAATGATTATTATTACAATTTCTATTACTTAATTATTATCATTATTAGCATCATTATTATCATGACCATCACAGTTATAGTCAACATTACCAATATCCGTATCGTCATCACCATCGTCATAACTATCATCAACATTATCATTCTCAGTATCATTATTTTCCGCCACATTCTTTCAGTTCCCATTATCATAAAGTATCTCCATCGTTATAAAAGTGTCCGAGATACTTAGTTGGGGTTAGTACCCAACACACAACACAAAAAAGGTAAATGGTGCTATGGTGCTGTAGGTAAAAAGCTATGCGGTATTGCTCCTGTTATTGCCTTTTGGTATTAACCCCGGGTAAAAACAGAGAAGTAAACGTTTTACTAAATAAAGGGAAAAATTTTAACAATTCTTTTGTAAGATATTAATCCATGTCACATAGTGCTAATCTTTTACCGAAAAGGAGAAGCCTTTTTCAATTTTTTTTAAATTTAATAACATCAAAGGAAAAAAAGATAGGCTGAACCCCTTTTACTGAATATGGAAAAAAAAAACAAAACAAAAAACAACAACAACAACATTTTCTAGTGAATATATTGGATATTTTAATTCTTTACTTTTTTATATTTTTTATTATTATTATTTTTTTATTATTATTATTTTTATTTTTTTGTTATGAAAAAAAAATCTCCAGGGGTAGTATTTTATTTCTATTTTATATTTATTATTTTTTTATTTTTTTTTTTTGTTTTTTTTTAAATTTTTTTCTATTTAAACGTTGTGTTATCATTATCAACCAATTGGATCTCTTTTATTCTCTCTTACTTTTACTGCTTAATATTCTTATTTCTGTTATCATTATCACTGATACTTTTGTCAATCACAGAAAGGTTATAAAGATATCTGTTGCTCGTGAATAAAATATTTTGATCCTATTCTCGCCCCTTTTGTAAACAACACACACACACACACAACACACACCCACCGTAACACAAAAAATAAGTAATGTTTGGGGAAAACCGTCGAAATGCTTCAGCAATGTTCCGAAAGGAGACTCAGTGATAAATCTTGAGCAAGATCTTTTAAGCTGCTTAAAGAATAGCGGTTCAGTCGTCCAACCAGGCATCCGGGTGTTTTGTTGCGTTTGTGTAAACCCGGATACGTGTATGCGAGAACGATGTCGATATTCTTTTTCTATGACGTGGATTAATATTTCTACACAACTAGTCACTGTTTTTGTTTTCAAATATTTATTCAATCATACGACTGTCTGTAAGTTATTATTTTTTGTGTTTCGTTTGCACATGATGTACTTCTAATTGTGAGTTTTTCCTCATTTCCTTTCTCTCGTTTATCTTACTACTTAAAGTAAACGGTGGCTGGGTTGTTCCTGGGATCTAAAACTCCCGAGCCGTGAGAGTGGAACCAACCCATTTAGAACCAGTTAGTTTAGTTTAGTCCTTTATTTACCACCTGGCTAACTGCACAGGCGTGGGCAAGCTGTGGTACATTTGATGCATGGTTATAACATATAATGGTATTACATTTCAATTTTAGGCTATAACATTATTATGATAAGTACTATATCAATTACAGAAAGGAACAATTACAGTCGTTTATCTACTCCTCTGTACGCCGGCGTACAGTTTGGGGGGGAAAAGGGCCCATTGCTACATTTGATATGCAGTCATGTGATGCTACATTCCAAATTTAGGATATAATATAAGTATATCTTCTAAGACATCAGAGGATATGAAATAGTTACATAGTTCTCCATACCTCAAGCTAGGTGGCCTGAAAGGCTGTAACACATGGCACTCTGAAATATAATGTACAAGCGTTCGCTTATATTCTTCATTACACAGTTTACACTTAGTTTCTTCGACATTACAAACTGTAACTGAGCTCCCAATACAATCTATATCCAAGCCTGATTCTTGCGGTTACAATATCACACGTCTTGTTCTTGTTTTAAAAACCCATAGTGAATGAATCTTGCCTAAAACCGGTCATAATGCTTTATGCTACAGCTTTCAGGGGGGTTGAAAATTATTAACTCAGTCAAGTCCTCTTTAAAGGAAGCTTTAATATTGTATAAAATCCGGAAATAGGTACCCAAGATCTATATCCACACTTTGCTTGTCACATGCTGACTTTGCCAGGCGATCAGATGATCATGCCTGGGGATTCCAACATGCGATGGAATCCACACAAAACGTATATCAGGGCCTCGTTCTTTTGCACGATACACGTTTATCCTGTTTGTCACCACAGAATATTACCCCGAGCCTTGATTCAATAGAAATTCGGTGGCCATGAGTTTCCTCCCCAACTCAGTTTGCGTAGTGCTAGCCCAGTCATAAAACCCTCCTACAACCCTGGTGCTTCAAGATATTGTTTTATATACAACAAAGCACACCCTGCTCTACTCCCAACTGCAAGGACCCGTCAGTGTAGCATTCATATGCATTGGATAGAGTTTCAAGATGCTCATTTATAATTGCAAGTGCAACTGTTTAAGATAGCAGGGGGGACACTGTTTTTTTGGGGGCAGTCGTATAATATATACTTAGGTCCGACATTTTCCACGGGGGTACAGAACGTCCATGTAGGGTCTTAGTTATGGGTATGTTCAGCTGAGCAAATTTGTTTACATGTTACTTGTACCCATGGATTTGAGTAAGAATCGGTGTTGTCATGCAAAGGTAGCTCCTCTATTCTGTGTTTTAGTTTTCTTTGGAACTCTGTACAATGGAGGGTTCTCTAATTGATTTGACACCCAAAAGTGGGATTATATATAATATTTTTTGTAAACAGAGGGTAAGTTTTGTTCGGTTCTCATATTCACAATTCTTGTTGTTCTAGGGCACCAAAAATGATCCTCATGGCTTCATTTTTTATATGTTCTAAACTAGTCAAATCTGATTCCTTGTACAACACTAGGGGGCAATGCATGATAATCTATGACTGACCGTATGTATGACAAGTAAAAGAGTCTTTCAATATTGACATGATACCCTGGTCCCTTTTCCAACAAGTGTCCTAAGTGGGTTCAGCCGCTCCCACAGCCTTTTTTTCAGATTTTGATGAAATCTGCATCATTGACAAACACCCAAGGTATTTGTATTTATGACAGAGATCTAGCTCAAAGTCACTTATATGAAACCTTGGCAGAGGGGTTGTCTTTGGGTTAAGAGCCTTGGTTTTTTCAGTCGAGATTATCAACCACACTCAAAAGCCCTTGCTGAGAGTATATCTAGAATCCTGCATTCTTTCCTCGGATGAGGATTTAATGCAAATATCATCGGCATAGCAAATAATGGAGTCGTTTCCCTCAAGTGGTATATCGCCTAGTAATCTATGCATTAAGATGTTAAATAGCATGGGGCTAAGTACACCTCCTGAGGTGTGCCGGTTCAAATACTTTTGTATGAGTACTCTTAATCCCCTGTAGAGTACCTGAGCCGACCCATTCGATAGATACATGTGAATCCATGTTAGCAGTTTTCCCTGAATACCAAAAGTAGCTAGTTGTCAAGATTATTTCTCTGTTTGCAATATCAAAGGCAGATTTTAAAATCAAGAAATACGGTTTGCATGCCTGGGTTTGTGTTTGTTAAGTATTCTGCAAAACAGTGCTGACTGCTACGCCCTGGGAGAAAACCATACAGTCTGGGGATAACTTAGCATTTATGGATACATAAGCTGTTCAGTATTATCTCTCAAGTACTTTTCACAGACAGGAGGTCAAGGAAATGGGCCTGTATTTGTCAGTATTAGGTTTTTTGGGATGGGAATGATTAAGCTTTTAGTCCAGGAGCTTGGAAGGATCGCTTGTGATAGGCTGAGTCTATACAGGTGTAAAAATGGGTTGCCTGGTACCTGAGCAATGAGGCGAAGGACGCTGTAAGCAATGCCATCCTCGCCAGAGGCGGTTGCCTTACCTTCAGAAGGGCCTTATTCAACTCCCACTCGCTTATTTCGGCAAAGTCGGAGGGGTCAATAGCAGCACAGGCTACTGCTAGAATAAAATTTCTATCTATTTTCGGCTCGAGTTGATCTTTTATCCCTTGTGGGAGTGAGCTTAGCTGAGAATTCCCCGGCCCACTGCTCTAGAGCATATTAGCCTTTCTTGTGGGCTGTGGGAAATGCGGGTTTTTAGAGTTTTACCTGTCAGCCTATTAATTTTTTTCCACATGTCAGCCCCAGAGGTTTGACTATTGATACCTTGCAGAAATTGTTCCCAGTGTTTACTACGAATCTGAGTTTTTTAATTCCCCGAATTCCTTGTTGGCTTTAAGAAACTGCAGAAAATTATCGTCGTCTTACTATTTTTATAAAAATTAGCAAGCTCCGGGCCCCTTTTATTTTCCTTGGCCAAAATAGGGTCATTGATCCCCCCCGGTGCAAGGGGGCCGGGGGCCTCTTTTCTCGAGAGTTTTCGTGAACGGGCCCCATGTTTTATGTATAGTGACAACTTTGATAAATCCGAGAAAAATTTTAAACAGTTGTTTTTTCAAGGTGTTTTCCCGTCATAGCCCCGTCCCTTAATGGCTCCAGGCCCGGTGTAAGTAAAATCTGGGACCATAACCGTAGGTTTTCCACAAAAATTCATTTTAAAAAAATTTAAATTTATTGCCTCTCTTCTCTGTAGTTTTTTCTTCCTTTTCTCTCTTTTTTTTTCTTCTACCGGGTTTCTTTTCTTCCTTTTAGGGCTTTTTTCTCTCTTCCATTTTTTGTTTTCCCCCGTCGTTACCTTTTCTTCGCCTTGTTTTTCCCTGGTCTTAGTTTCTGTCTCCTCTTTCTCTCTCCCCCTCTCTCTTCTCTCTTCTGTGCTGACGTTTCCCTTTTCACTTATAAGTATATCAATGTTTTTTTAAAACACTGAATTTAAAAAAAAATTTTTTTTTGAAGACTACCCAAAATACGCGTGATATGATTTCAAACAGGATTTCAAAAAAATTTTATGATACAAAGGGAGTTATATATATTTTATATTATATATATAATAAATATTATTATATAAAAAGGTGATAGAAATTTTTTGATAAAATAAAATATATAAATATTAATTAATTATATGGATAATATTAATAATAACTAATAAATATATAATATATAAATAATAATGAAGAAAATAATTTGAATAAATAATTAATATATTAGATAATTAATATAAAAATATAAAAAATTAGATATTATTATATAATAAATATATATAATATAATATATAATATATAATATATTAAGAATTATATTATATATATATATATATATAATATAATAAGATAAAAATATTTATTTAAAATATATATATATATATTTTTAAAAGTATATATTAAAATAAAATTATATATTATAAATATATATATATAATATTTATATATATTATATTTTTATATTTATTAAATTTTATTTATATTCAAAATTTATAAAAAAAAAAAAAATAAAAAATTTTTAAAATTATTAAAAAAAAATATACAATTTTTTATCCTATATTTAAATTTTAATATAATTTATTAAATATCCCCTTTTAAAATTAAATTTTTTTTAAATTTTTTTAAAATATATATTTTATTAGGAGTTTAAAAGGAAATTTTAAAAAAACACGGAAAATAAAATTAAAAAGGGAAGAAGGAAAATAGAGACCAGGGGAAAAAAAGGAAGAGGAGAGAGAAGAGAACGCAAAGAAGGAAAAAAGAGGCAAGAGAGAAAGGAAGACAGAAGGAAAAAAAAGGAAGGGGAAAGAGACCGAAAAAAAAAAGGAAAAGGGAAAAAGGGGGGGGAGAAAAAGGAAGAGAAAACTACAGAAGAAGAGAGAGACAATAAATGTTAATTTTTCATAAAACATGAATACTTATACTGTAGGAAAACTCTACGGTTATGGTGCACCAGATTTCACTTACACCGCCTGGGCATCCTTTTAAAGGGGACGGGGCTATGACTGGTATAACACCTATAAAAAACAACTGTTGAAAATTTTCTCAGGATTTTTCAAAATTGTCACTGACTACTATAACACTGGGTCGTTTACGAAAAAATCTCGAAGAAAAAAGGCCCCGGGCCCCCTATCACCGGGGGACAAGACCCTATTTTTGGGCCCAAAGGGAAAATAAAGGGTCCAGGACTTGTAATGTTATAAAGATAGTAGCGACGTAATTTCTCAGTTTTTTAAAGCCAACAAGGAATTTGGGAATTAAAACTCAGTTGAGAAAAACTGGGAAAAATTTTTGCAAGTATCAATATAAACCCTGTGGCTGAATGTGGAAAAAATTATAGGTGGGCAGGTAAAACTCCAAACAGCGTTCCCAGTCCCCCAAGAGCAGGCTAAAATGCTGCTAAGCAGTGGGGGGGGAATTTTCAGCTAAATCACTCCCCAAGGGATAAAAAATCAACTAGACAAGCGAAAATAGATAGGAACTTTAAAATAGCATTGCCTGTGCTGCTTTGACCCTCCGACTTTGCCGAAAAACCGAGTGGGGAATAAGTAATGCCCTTTGAAAGGTAAGGGAAAAAGCCCCCCGGCGAAGATGGCATTACTTAAGCGTCCTTCGTCACATTTCCAGGGACCCGGCAACCCACTTTTGACCTGTT
>NC_051427.1:2721888-2724388 GCF_015228065.2 Penaeus monodon
AACAAAAACCGATGAAGACTAAAGAGGGGAATTTAGACCTCGGAAAAATTAGAACATCCAAGAATCAGAGAAGCTTTCCAGTTAGAAATTAAAAATAGATATCAGCATATATCAAGTGAAGAGAATATTGATATAAAATCTCGTTTTGTGAATTATAAACACAATGAATGAAAAAATCATTCCTGCAAGGGATGAAAAGAAAAAAAAGAAGAAATGGATGAATAAAAAACAATTCTAGTGTGGAAGAAAGGAGGAAAGTGAAAGAAAAATCAGAAGAACAATATAGAATATTAAATGAAATAATCCAGAAGAAATGTTTAGGAGAAAAGGAGAAGCGGTCAAATAAAAAGTGTGAAATGATAGAAAGATTAAAGAATGCAGGTACTAGAGAAATGTATAGGGACATCAAGGAAATAACAGGCAATGGCATATGCAGCGCCAGTGGATGTACAAAAGCTGAAGATGGTACACTTATAATGGGGAAAAAATTACATTCTGAAAAGATGGTCCGAATACTTTGAAGATCTTTTTCCAGATGAAAGGGATAACAAGCCATCCATCAGAGACCAAATATAGGACCGGATATATTAGACACAGAAATAGCACATGCAGTCAAAAAGACGCAAAAGGGAGAGATTCCAGGTGTAGACCAGTTACAGATTGAAATGAACGAAGCTTCAGGTATGTTAGGAAAAAACAAATTTAAGGAAATAATGAAAATATACAACACAGGAAGCATACCCTTAGTAGACCTGCTAAGGTCAATTTTCATAGCAATACCGAAAAAAATAGGGCAACGGAATGTGAATTCCATTGAATAATCAGTTTAATTAGTCATATTATCAAAATCCTTTTCGGAACTTTAATGTACAGAGCAAGGAAAAAGGCAAAAAAAAAAAAAAAAAAAAAGGAGAGAGAGATTGTAGACAGTCAGTGCGGTTTTGTGGAGGGAAAGGATACCCGAAAAAATGTTCTACTAAAAACAATAAGAGAAAGAGCAACAGAGATGCAACAAGACCTATACATATGTTTTATAGATTTCACAAAATCTTTTGATAAATTTCAGCACGATTTTTTTTACGCAATATAAAACAGACGGAAGTGATCTGAGGATTATTAGAAACATTTATTGGGGACAAGAAGCAACAGTTAGCCATGAAGGAGAACTAGGAGGCAAAAGATTAAAAGAGGTGCCAGGCAGGGGTGTGTCTTGCCCCCAGATTTATTTTCTCTCTACAGCGAAAAGATTTTAAGGAAATTAGAACCAAGAACCAAGGGAACCAAGATTGGAGGCATCAACAGCATGCGATAGGCAGGTGACACAGCAATGATAGCATCAAATGAGAAGGGCCTCCAGACACTTGTAGATAAAGTCGTGGCAGAAAGCGAGAACATGGGTCTTACCTTAACCAGCAAAAAAAAAAAAAAAAAAAAAAAAAAAAAAAAAAAAAAAAAAAAAACATATACAATGGTAACATCAAAGAAAAAAGATACACTGAGATGAAATATTAAAAAAGCAGGCAATGTATTACAACAAGTAAACGAATTTGATTATCTGGGAAGTGTCATAACCAAAATTTTAAGTAGTAATGTTGAAATTAAAGGAAGGAAAATTGGAGAATAAGAAAAGTCTCACAAACAGGGAAATGTCATTTAGTGTAAGAGCTAGGTCGGTCTTGAAATATGTGTGCGAAACTTCGAATCTGACCAAAGATAATCAAAAGCGTATGGACATTTTTGATATGTGGTGTTCAAAGAGGATGGAAAGAATTAGCTGGACAGAAAAACGAACAAATGAGAAAGTAATGACAGACATAGGATGGAGAGCAAATGAAATTTATAGGGCACATTATGAGAGCTGACGAGTTAGAGCAACAAATCCTAACAGGAAGAATAGAAGTAAAACAGACAAGAGGGGGACAAAGACAGAAGCAAATGGATACTATCAAGACCTGGAAAGGAGCGAGGGACAATATAGAACTCCTACGCTGGTGTCAAAATAGAAATGTTTGAAGGTGTCTGGTCGCCAACGCTACAAAGCATGGTATATGAAGAAGAAATACTGCACGACTGGATGATATTCGTTATTCTCTCTCTCTCTCTCTCTCTCTCTCTCTCTCTCTCTCTCTCTCTCTCTCTCTCTCTCTCTCTCTCTCTCTCTCTCTCTCTCTCTCTCTCTCGTGTCTACAGCTGTTGTGTTGATTAAATGGAACTCATTGTTTGTCAAGTGTATACTTTACAGATGTAGATCCACGTTTGTAAACCCATGACTTAAGGATGCTTAACAATTAGAACCAGAGAAAGTTACATGTATTTATAATATTTATCATATCCTTAGTTTCACAAAGCACCGCGAATTTTGCCTTTATATTATACGACTTCTGAGTCAAACGACAGTCAAGAATAGCTTTACTTTACTGGCTACGTTTGACACGTAATTCTCAGTAAGTGTGAAGCTTCTGTCCTGAGATGAAAGCGAATCAATGTGATATAAGTTTTT
>NC_051427.1:2736888-2741888 GCF_015228065.2 Penaeus monodon
TTATTTCAACAAAACTTGTATATAATTATTGAACAGTAACAAAAGTATTCAAACAATAAATAATAGTAAAAGGATTAAGAAAAACTAATGAAAGTTTACAATAGAAATACATCAAAGCAGATTAACAGGATATTAAAAAGGCAGTAAATAAAAATCGGTAAAACGGTACACTAAATAAAAATCGGTAAAACAGTACACTTAATTTGTAAAACAAGACCGAGAACATAGTAACATCTGTCAACAATACAGACGATATCCCGAGTGTCCTCTGTGAGCCTCCGTTAATCAATTGATTCGATAATTAATAAGCTCACGTGACAGGTCGTAAATATAAAAGCGAAAAATATTCAAAGTTATATAATAATTATTTAAGATTATTTAAAACAAAAAGGATAACAGATAAAACTTAAAATATGAGTAATTTTAAAACAATACAAAACCTTAAATAACGTAAAATGATTATTGTAAAATTAGGGATTTTTTCGTTATGAAAATAAACTATTTAAAAACTGTTTAAGCCATTAAGTAAATGAAAGAAGGGTGTAAAAATTAAAGATTAATTAAATAAATTAAACAGAATAAAAAAGGCCCCATCTACCAGACCTTACACTGAACAAAGAGCGGTAAAATCTCGCAAAATAATTGTGGTCACTTTCGCTACTCACAGATTCGAAACATTCGAAGCTCAGGGAGGGAAACTTGGGAAATAACAATGGCAATAGTTTTATTTATATATTTTCCAAAGAAAACAGTGAACGAAAGGAGTGAAAGAGAGAAATGAGAGAAAGAAAACGAGAGAAAGCGATAAGAGGAACGGGGAAGAAGAGAAAACGAGGAAGAGATGAGAAAGTAGTAGAAAGTAAGGAATGAACGTAAGCTTCGAAAGGGAAAGAGGAAAATTAAAGAGGATAGGGAACGAATGAAGCGAACGAGGAAGAAGCGAGAGTGAGAGATAAATACAGAAAGTAGTTAGAAGAGACAAGAGATAGTGAGTAAAGTAAATAAAGTACAAGTTTCAGAAGGAGGATACCAGAGGAGGAGAAGGAGAGAGAGAGAGAGAGAGAGAGAGAGAGAGAGAGAGAGAGAGAGAGAGAGAGAGAGAGAGAGAAAAGAAAAGAAAAGGGTAAAGGGGGAAACTAAAGCAAAAGGGAAGTGTAGGGGAGACTAAGGGAAGCAAAGGAGAGGAGGAGGATAAGGGGGGGGGGAAGGCAAGGGGCTACGGTTCAGGATGAGGGGGAGGGGGGAGGGCCTCAGGGTAGGTTTAATGTTGAGGGAAAGCTGGGATTTATGAAAGGAGGAGGATCGGTTCTCTATCTGTCTGTCTATCTGTCTGTCTATCTATCTTTCTGCCTGCTTCTCTCTTTCTTTCTCTCTCTATCTGTCTACCTATCTATCGGAATGTCTGCCTGTCTGTCTATCTGCCTACTATATATCTATCTATCTATCTTTAACTGTCTATCTATCCATTTATTTGTCTGTCTATTTATTCATTCATCTATCTGTCTGTTTGTCTATTGGTCTGCCGGTTTCTCTCTTTCTATCTATCTGTCTATATGTCTATCTATCTATCTATCCCTTGTGGATTTAAAATATCGAATACGTACAGCTTATTATTGTAATTATTTGCTCTTATTATGATTGTTGATATTGATTCTGTTTATTCTCTCGTTTTACGCAACCCAATCGCATAACTGTTATTCTGTTTGTCATTATCTCCATTCACCTCTGTAGTATAATTGTTATACACTTAATACTCGCTATAATCACAAAGGCGGAACATCTATAAATCGGTGTTAATCCTTTTTGATAAACTTGACATACATATAGTGATCACTAATATCCCACACAGTCTCAGGGAGAGGGGAGGGGGGAGGGGGGAGGCGATTGTTTGTTGTGTGTTCTGAGAAGTGATGTTAATTACTGTAATTATTTTCATTATCAAAATCGCCATCATTATAATCATTACTTACCATCGTCATTATTTTTTTTTTTTTTTCATTATTGTTACTGTTATTATTGATGTTGATATTATCATCCTTTGTTATTTCAATCTTTTTATTATTATCATTATTATTATTATTGTTATCATTATTATTATTATTATCATTATTATTATTACTATTATCATCATTAGTATTATCACTGTCATCATAATCATTATTATTATTATTTTTATCATTATTACAATACACATGCATTATAAGATCCCATTAAGTGTTTGAAAGCTTAAAGTTTGATAATGATTATAGCATCCAAACTATTAGCGATAATACAGTCTTATGATTATATTAATGCATAATAAGGATTAGCATAAAGTGTAATTAGACCAATATACAGATAAGTTAAAATGAACGTGCCAATGGTGATCTAGATGATTATTATATGAATATAAAATTTAATAGAAAAATGTAGAAAAAAAGAGGTACAGAGGAAAGGTGGAGGAAGGATAAGGAGAGGACAAAGAACGAAAAAAAAAACAAAGGGAGAAATAGAAGGGAAGTGGTAGAGAAAGACAGGAAGAGGAAGATGAGAGATAAAGAAGGAAGATAGAGAGACGGAATGAGAAAAAGATTTATATAGACAAAAAGATTGAAAGATAGAGGCGGGGTGGAGAAATATAGAGGGGAAGAGACAGAGACAGAGAGTGCAGCTCAGTCGAAGAGAGAGAGAGAGAGAGAAAGAGAGAGAGAGAGAGAGAGAGAGAGAGAGCAGCTCAGCCCCAACCTCAAAAGCTGCTTTCTCACAAAGAACCGCCTCCCTCCACTATATCTGATGGACCCGACAATCTTCAGTCAATATTCAAGAGGTTACAGTGCGTCTAATTCCAGGAAAGAAAACAACAACTGGCAACTTACCACATACTCATCATGATTCCGATTTGCCATGTTCATTTTTTTAATCCTAATCAGCTGATACCTAATACTCATGTTTACACTAATTAGCTCAAAAGAGAAATGAATACATTTCTTTACATATTTTGGTAACTTTAAAACTCATGTACGCCATATTTATTACTTTATACCACTTTCTCATCTTCTCAGAATAGAAATGGAAATCAGACTACCCCGGATCTTAGCGTGAGTTGCCAGTGTTTATTTTTCCCCTAGAATTATTCACTCTCTTCGATGCATCAAACGCGAACTAGGAGAGGTGATCTAGATGAGTAGATTTTGAAAGTAGTGTAAGGCCTTCCGTCGAGGGGAAGCCCGAAATCATCCACCCAAGCGGCGGATGGTGGCTTAGGGCCGAAAGAGCGAGGGAGGCATCCGTTCACTACCCCGGTGAGGAGACTTATTGCCCCGTGCCCCAGGTACATTTCCCTTAGAAATAGGGTCTGGTTACGGTGTTCTTGACTCTTGAATGTAAAAGACAGAAGCAAAGCACCACTGGTAAGTAAAGATATAAGTAATAAGATATACGAAACCTCGTCCTGAAGAAACGGCTTTAACATTAAAAAGGGGACTTGGGCTTTAAGAATGGGGGATATCTCTGGCTGGTGCCGACCAGTGTAAAAAAAAAAAAAAGTTGTAAACCTTACATAAACTTTAAGGTATCCACGTCCAGCATTTCCTAACTGGCATGTAAAACGGCTCACACACAACCTTATCTTGCTGATCCAGCGACGCCACAGTAAAGGCTAATCCAGGGGTACACACAAACACCAAGAACAGAGACAACGCCCATATGGGTTTATTTTCCACAGGTATTCATAGAACTGGACCAGGTCATCGTGGCAACAGTTATTTCAACAAAACTTGTATATAATTATTGAACAGTAACAAAAGTATTCAAACAATAAATAATAGTAAAAGGATTAAGGAAAACTAATGAAAGTTTACAATAGAAATACATCAAAGCAGATTAACAGGATATTAAAAAGGCAGTAAATAAAAATCGGTAAAACGGTACACTAAATAAAAATCGGTAAAACGGTACACTTAATTTGTAAAACAAGACCGAGAACATAGTAACATCTGTCAACAATACAGACGATATCCCGAGTGTCCTCTGTGAGCCTCCGTTAATCAATTGAATCGATAATTAATAAGCTCACGTGACAGGTCGTAAATATAAAAGTGAAAAATATTCAAAGTTATATAATAATTATTTAAGATTATTTAAAACAAAAAGGATAACAGATAAAACTTAAAATATGAGTAATTTTAAAACAATACAAAACCTTAAATAACGTAAAATGAGTATTGTAAAATTAGGGATTTTTCGTTATGAAAATAAACTATTTAAGAACTGTTTAAGCCATTAAGTAAATGAAAGAAGGGTGTAAAAATTAAAAATCAATTAAATAAATTAAACAGAATAAAAAAGGCCCCATCTACCAGACCTTACACTGAACAAAGAGCAGTAAAATCTCGCAAAATAATTGTGGTCACTTTCGCAACTCACAGATTCGAAACATTCGAAGCTCTGGGAGGGAAACTTGGGAAATAACAATGGCAATAGTTTTATTTACATATTTTCCAAAGAAAACAGTGAACGAAAGGAGTGAAAGAGAGAAATGAGAGAAAGAAAACGAGAGAAAGCGATAAGAGGAACGGGGAAGAAGAGAAAACGAGGAAGAGATGAGAAAGTAGTAGAAAGTAAGGAATGAACGTAAGCTTCGAAAGGGAAAGAGGAAAATTAAAGAGGATAGGGAACGAATGAAGCGAACGAGGAAGAAGCGAGAGTGAGAGATAAATACAGAAAGTAGTTAGAAGAGACAAGAGATAGTGAGTAAAGTAAGTAGAGTACAAGTTTCAGAAGGAGGATACCAGAGGAGGAGAAAGAGAGAGAGAGAGAGAGAGAGAGAGAGAGAGAGAGAGAGAGAGAGAGAGAGAGAGAAAGAAAAGAAAAGGGTAAAGGGGGAAACTAAAGCAAAAGGGAAGTGTAGGGGAGACTAAGGGAAGCAAAGGAGAGGAGGAGGATAAGGGGGGGGGGGAAGGCAAGGGGCTACGGTTCAGGATGAGGGGGAGGGGGGAGGGCCTCAGGGTAGGTTTAATGTT
>NC_051427.1:2749388-2761888 GCF_015228065.2 Penaeus monodon
GAAAAATTTCAAAAAAAAATTTTAAAATTTATGAAAGTTAAAAGGAAATTTATTTTTCAAACAACTTTGATTGTTTTTACTTGTGTTTGAAATTTTTATAGTGGAATAATAAAAAAGAAATAAATTTTTTGAAAACCCTTTTTAAAAAATATTAAAATTAAATATATAACAAAAAATACAACAAAATAAAAACAATATAATAGATAGATATGTGTTTGATAAAACGGAAATAAAAATATTAATAATTTTAAATAATGTTTAAAATATTATGGTTAATATATAATAATCCCTTTTAAATCTATTATAAAAAATTTGTAATTGAAAAAAAATATATATATATTTAAAACAAAACAATAAACAATAAAAAAATGGGGGTTTGGTTTTTTTTTGGGGGGTTAAAATTTGTGTTTTTGTTTTTTTTTTTTTTTTTTTTTTTTAAAATAAAAAACAAAAAAGGTAACCAAAAAACAAAACAACAAACATCCCAAACAGAAACCAACAACACAATTAATTTTTGAAAAAAAAAAATGATAATGACAAAAAATGAAAATGTAAAATTAAAATAATGTAAAATCGAAAAAAATTTTTATAATGGAAAAGTTGAAATAATAATAATTTTTTAAAGAACAACGTCGGTTGAAAAATTAACCAATTAAAGAATTTTAGTTTAAAATAATAGGGTTAAATATTAATAACGCAAAAATGGAATGATCAAAAATTTTGAGGGGGGAAAAGTTTAAAAAAAACCCACTCACACAAAAACCGAAAAAATATTTGGCATAGGTAAGGATCTTTAAAAAACCTTTTATATGAAACGGGAAAGGGGTTTGGAAATTTGCTTGTTAAGGCGATTTTCCCCCCCATGAATTGAAGAAATAGGGTAAAAATTATATAATGTAAAAAAAAAAAAATATAGTGGTATAGTATAGTAGTAGTATAATATATAGTAGTAGTATTAAATAATAAAATTAATAATTAAAATAAAAAATAATTACTATTTCATTTTTAATAAAACAACAAACTAATAAGAAAAACAAAATAATAATAATAATGAAAAAATAAAAAAAAATAGTAATGACAATATTTTAAAAATAAATTATAAAAAATTTAAATGATAATAATAACAAAGTATATGATTAATAAAAATAATAATAATAATAAAATAAAAAAATAAAATTTTAAAATAAAAAAACAATGACAATAACTCCCCAAGGGCATTGGCCGAAAACCCGAAATAACCAAACCCCCGACTGGTGCAGGAGGGGGGCGGAGAAACCGGATCATAAAAAAGTAATTGGATCCAGATTAGCAAGAGTTTTTTGCCTTTTTTTGCGGGGTTCCGTTTTGATTTTTTGCTAGTTTTTTTACGCTTTCATATCATTTTTATTGTGGGTCTTTGTTGATTTTTTTTGTTGATGTTTGCTAAAATATACAATATATATGTCCTGCCAAATAACATTCATTATTTTTGCGAGTTATAAACATAGAAACACAAAAAAAAACCCCAATTAAATCCAATAAATAGATGATAGATTGTTTCCCTTTTTTAATAAATTATAAATATAATATATGTTTGGGAAAAAGAGGGGAAAGAGGGAGAAAAAGGAAAAAAATAATATTTAATTATTTAATTATTAATTTTTTTTTTTTTTTTAAATCCTCTCCACCCCAAGCCTTTGCAAACCTTAAACCCCCCTTTTTTACATTTTACCCCCCAAGGAAAAAAAAAATTAATATTCAATTAAAAGAATTACAGGGAAAAATCTTTTCCAATTATTTTTTTAGTTTTTTGGGGCCTTTCTATCTTTTGTGGGTCTTTGTTGAAATCCTGGGCCTCAGGGTGTCCGAAATCCCCGTTACTTGGGTTGCGCCTGGCATTCAAAGGAGGGGAAAAGAAAAAAGGGGAAAAAAAAAAAAAGGAAAGACAAGAGAGAAAAAGAAAGGTGGTGAGGAAAAAAAGGGGGGGGGGAAAAAGGAAAAAAAGGAGAGAGAGGGGAAGAAAATAAAAAAAAAATAAAATAAATAAAATTTTTTTTTATTTTTATTAAATTTTAATTAAATTTCATTTTCTTTTCCCCCTCCTTTTAAAAAAAAAATAAATAAAGAAAAAAAAAAAGGGAAAAAAAAATAATTTTTAATTTAAAAACAGGAAAAAAAATTTAAAAGGCGTATGCTATTTCCGAAAAAAAAAAAAAAAAATCCAAAACTCACTGGTGGTTTTCTGTGCCGAAAAAAGAAAAGGGGAAAAAAAGAAATTTAAATTTTAACGAAAAAAGAGAAAAATGATGAAGAAAAAGAGATAAGGAGAAAAAAAAAAAAAAAAAAAAAAAAAAAAAAAAAAAAAAAAAAAAAAAAAAAAAAAAAAAAAATAAAAAAATTTTTTAATAAATAATAAGGATAATATTAATAACCCAAAAATTTAAAATTTATAAAATAAAAAATAAAAAAATTAAAAAATTAAAAAAAATAAAAATTTATAATAAAAAAAGCGGTTAAAAATATATAATGTAGCAATTAACCATAAAAAAAAAATTTAACATAACAGAAATGAAAAATATCCAAAAATGATAAAATGGAATTAAAACAACAACCAGAAATAATTTTAAATTTTTATTAATATATTATTATTTTTTTATATTATTATTATTATTTTTATTACCCTATTATATATTATAAAAATAAAAAAATAAAAGAAAAACTAAAAATGATGAATTTGTTATGGGGAAAATACATTATCAAAGAAAAATAAAAAGAATTAATAAAAAAATTAATAATGTATTAAAAATAAAAAAAATAAAACTAATATATATAATTGAAAATATGAAAAAATTTTGATAGTAATAATTTAAAATATTAATAAAATAAGGGATAAAAAAAAAAAAAATATAAAATAATTATATTTATTTATTTTTTTAAAAAATTATTAGTATACAATAATAGTAAGGAATAATAGTAATATGATAATGATTTTTTATTATTTTGTTTAAATGCAAAAAAAAAATTTAAAAAATTAATAATAAATTAATACCCATAATAAATAAATAAAAAATAATAATAATAAAATAAAAATCATCCAAATAATTATTAAATGTAATAATAATAATAATATAAAAAAAAATAAAAAACCCAATAAAATAATAAAAAAAATTAAAGGGGAAAAAAAGAAAATAAAAATTATAATAAATAAAAAAAAGATAAAAATAAAAATAATATAATAAAATATAATAAAAAACAATAATAAAAAAAACAGCAAAAATAATGATAAAATAAAAATAATAATATGTGATAGAAATAAAAAATTTTTAGTTTTACTTAATATATAATGAAACAATAAAAATAATAAATAAAATATCATAAAATAATGATAATAATAATAAAAAGAAAAATGAATAATGATAAATAAATAATAATGGTGATTATAAAATAATAATAAAATTTTTGAAAAAATAATAAAACAATAATAATACGATAATAATAGTAGTAGTATGTTACTTTTTAGATTTTATATTGATAATAATAAAAATAATAAAATAAAAAATTAAAATAATATAATAAAATAATAAAACAAAAATCAATGAATATAAAAATAATAAAAAAAATTATTATTATTAATATTTTTATTTTATAAAATTAATATATGATTAAATGAAGATGTGAATGAAAAAATCCTTTAAAAATAATTTTTATAGAAATAATAATAATATAAAATATAAAAATAAAAAAAAATAAATAATATAATAATAATAATAAATAAAATAATTACATAAAAAAAAATCTTATTATTATTATAAAGAAAAGATAAAAATAGAATAAACTATAAAAATATTACTTTAATAAAAAACTTAATATTAATAATATTTTTAATAACACAAAAAAAAAATAATAATCATAATGATTTAATGTGATATTAAAAAAATGATGATAATAATTATAATAATAATATTTAATAATAATATAATAATAATAATAATAATGAAAAGGGGTAATGATATTAACAATAAAAAACAAATAATAAAAATATAAATATAATAATAATAAAATCTAGATATAATAATAATAAAATACTCTGTCGAAAACAATTAATAATAATAAAAATAATAATATAACAATTTGATAACAATGATAATAAAAAAAAAAATTCTATAGTAAAAATTTGTTAATTGCAAAGGAAAAAATGCAATGAAAATAGATAACGATTATTTTTAATAATAAAGAAATATAAAAATAATAATAAAAATAATATTAAATAATAATAATAAAAATAATAATTAGTAATAACAAAAATGACAAGTGTGTTCAAAACAATTGGTATGAAAAGGGCGCCTTACGCAAATAAAGAAAATTATTTAAATCCTGGTATAACCCCCAGGGTTTAGCGTGGTAAGGAGCTATTTTTGGCCCTGGGTTTTTTTCCAGCTTACCCCCCCCGTCGCTTGAAAAAACGTAACACAACGAAGTAAAAAAACAAAAGAAAAAACCATTTTTAAGAATTACTTTTAAAAAAAAATTAAAATACAAAAACAAAAATACTAGAAAATGAAAATTCCCAAAAATTTAAATTCGAGCAAAACGTGCAGTAAAAATTTTAAAAAAAAATGAAGCATAAACCGAAAAAAAGGAAATCACTCTAATTTTTTAATGACTATTATTGTAAAAACATGATCACATCCAGCCCTATATGCAAGTCAAAATACCTCGACTTAACTCTTCTTTTTTGTACTCCTTTGGGCGCGAGCCGGTTTCACCAGAAAAATAAGGAAAAAAAAAGACACCTGCCCTCTGCAGGGGTCTCTACCGAACTGTTTTTTTTTCGCGGTCAGGGGGGGTGAGGGGTGGGGTGACGTCACTATATACAGGTTTAAAATTGAAAAAAAATAAAAACTTTTTAAAATTGCAAATATAATAATTAGTTAAAATGATAAAAATAAAAAAATCACAAAAAATAACAGATAAAAAAAAAAAAAAAAATAATGTTTTTAAAAGGGGTCATCCAATATTAAAACATTTATAGATTTTTTACAATTGAATAAAAAAAGGAAACCAAGGGTAATTAAAACAGGCATCCAAAAAAGAACTGCTTTTTAAAAAGTAAAAAGGAAATTAAATTAAAAGTTAAAACGAAAACCCCAAAGAAAATGTACCACAAGGGGAAAACTAAAACAAAAAAAAAAAAACACGAAAAATCAAGAATAAAAACTACTAATGATTAGGGTAAAAGGTTTTGGAAAAATGCTGGGCAAGAAGGTAAAATTTTGCCCGCCCGGGGGGAAGCGCGTGAGCGGGGATCTCCCCCTCGCGAGATAACGTCGCGGTGGGGCCTACCACACACAAAAAATTTTGATTTTTAAAAATAAGGATATTAATGATAATAATATTAGGAATAATAATAACGATACTAATAATAATAACAAAATTGATGATGATTATAATAATAAGTATAATGATAATAATCATAATAATAATTATGAGAGTAATTATAATGATTATGATAATAATAGTGATAATAATAATAATTCTGATAATGATGATAATGGTCATAATGATAATAATGATAATAATAGTAAAAAAAAATATTAGTTATAACACTAATGATGATAATAAAAATAATGATAATAGTAATAACAATAATAATGTTGAAGATGATAATGATAATAATAACAATGCTAATAATAATGATAATAATAATAAGAAGAAGAACAAGAACAAGAAGAAGAAGAATGAGAAGAAAAAGGACAAGAAAATTAGCCGTCAGCATCACCGGGGATTAGAATGAATGAAAACAAAACGTCAATACACAGGCCCTTCTTCGTCACTAAACACATGGAAATATATTGTACATTAGTGGAACATAACTCCACGTAGAGAAACAGAAACTATTCTGTTAATATTCCAGATTCTTACGTTTGTGTCTGTTTGATGCTGGATAAGCGTGTAGTGACTGCAAGTATATAATGTGTTTTAAACTTTATTTTGTATAAAAAAATGTTTGAGCCCCTGGAGTTAAAAATAAAAAATCAGTGCCTACAGCTATAAAAGAACAGGATTTAAACTTTCATCGCACTCTGTAAACAATTTAAACAAATTGATAAGAAATACACAACAGACTCCCTCTCGATAACAGTTGCCTGATCATACTCCGATTATAACTTGTACCATGGAGTCTGAGCCTTTTGATGTCTGACGAGTAACATTTCGACAGAATTAATGAAAGTATATTGGAAAAAATTGGATGGGAAATTGTTTCGGGGCAAATTTATGCCGGGGAAGTATGCCCCAAAATTACGGGGCTGTTTTACCAAAACAAAATAATGAAGTAAGTGGTTAGATAAGTAAAGCAATATGGTTGACTTATGAAGACAACAAAAGACAGATAAAAAACGATGATAGATAAAAAAAAAAAGATAGGGTCAAAAAATAATAAAATAAAAATAATAATAATAATAATATAATAATAAATAATATAATAAAAAATAATAAAATAATAATAATAATAATAATAATAAAAGTCTAGAAATGTTATATTGTGCGGTCATATTCCTCATGCAAAGAAGTTAATTTGGTTGAAGGTCCGGTAAATATGATGCATGAGTTTAAAGCAAAAACAGTTGGACCTTTTGTATTTCAAAACAGTTTCTGTCCCTTTTTCCTAAGTTAACAGGCCGTTAAGCTTTTGATTGAGACCGCTAAAAAATTGTTTTATTTTTTGAGAAAACTTCTATTTTTTTATACGTTTTTTTTTTTTTTTCTTTTATTTTTTTCCCTCTCTCTCCTTCTCTCTCTCTCTCTCCCCCCCTCTCTCTCTCTCTCTTCTCTCTCTCTCCCTCTCTCTCCCCTCCCTCTCTTCTTCTCTCTCTCTCTCTCTCTCCCCTCTCTCTCTCTCTCTCTCTTTCTCTCCCTCCCATCCTCCCTCTCTCCGTCCCTCCCCCTTCCTCCTTCCTCCCTCTGCCTCGCCCTCTCCCACCCTGCCCTCCTTCCCTCTCTCTAACTCTCCTCCCTCGGAGCCAAAATGGGATCGACCTAAAAGGGTTAAAGAGGGGTTGGCGACTGATGGGAACCGGGATGGGGGAGAAGTGAGGGAGAGGTTGAGGAAGCGAGAGAGGGGAGAAGGAGGGGGAAGATGAGGGGAGGATTAGGAGAGAAGGGAGTGTGGTGAAAGGAGGGAGGAGGAGGGATTGGGGAGAGAGGGGAGGAGAAGGAGAGAGGAAGAGAGGGGGAAGGAGGGTTAGTGGAGAGAGGCGAGGATAAGGAAAGAGAGAGAGGGGGTAAGATGAAAAAAATCGGTGGGAGAGGGAGGGCAGTGAAGGAGAAGTGAGGAAGAGAGAGAACAGGGACAGAGGGAGAAGGAGGAAAGGAATTAAGAAGGAGAAGAAAGGGGAAGTAAAGGATGAGTGGAGGAAGGAGGGGAGGAGGAAGAGGGAGGGAAGGAAGTGGAGGGTTTGAGGAAAGAGGAGAGAACAGGGAGAAGAGGGGGAACAGAAAGGAAGGAGGGGGAAAAAAAAGGGGAGGGGAAGGGGTTAAGGGGAGAGGGAGGAAGGGGGGGGATGAAGGGAGATGTAGGGAGGAAAAGACTAGGAGAAAGGGTGAAGAAAGGGAAGGAGGGGGAGGAAGAACGAGGAGGAAAAGGGGGAAATTTTTAATTTTTTTTTAAAATTTTTTTAAAAAAAAAAGAAAAGAATTGTTTGAAGGAAATGGAAGAAATTTAAAAATTTTTCCAAGAATTTAAAAAACCCAAAATTTTTTGAATTGGGGTTTTGGGAGGTAATAAAGGATCCGAAAGGGGCTTCTTTGGGGGGGGGTTTGGGTTGGGGGGGTTTTTGGGCCCGGGGGGGAGCCGGAGAAATTTTCCCCCTTTTTTATTTCGCTATGTGGTTGCGTTTTTTTGTGTGGTGTGGGGTGGCCAAATTTTTGCTGTGGAAGGTGTTTTTGGGGGGTTTTTTGGTGTGTTGTGTTTGGTTTCTCGTTTTCCCCATGTTGCCCGCCTATTATGAATAAATTTTTTTGAATTGTTTTCCCTGTAAAATGTTTTTGTATTTCCCAATTTTTTATTCCCCCTAAGGGAAATTTTTTTTAATTATTTTTTTCCTAACTTATTTCCTGTTTTTTTTGGGTGAGGGGGCGTTGTAAAACACTGTAAACTAAATTTATACCTGTTATCTTTATGGGCCATAAAATCCATTCACTTCCTACACTTTATCACGAATCTATTCCTAAAATATCCTTATCTATTCTGAAATTTACCACAACCTTAATCCACCCGAATTATCTATTTCCTTTCTTTTCTTTTCTTTCCTTTTTCACTTCTTTCTGTTTGTTATTAATCTGCTCTCAGTAAAAGTCGACATCTACTCACTTACCTGAAATCACAACCAAAATCCCTTGACCAGTACGAAGGCAACCATAAAATGTCATCACAAATGGTCTATATATATGTGTATGTATATTTATTTATTTGTTTATTTATTTTATTTTCCTTTTTCTTCTTTTTCTTTTTTTTTTTCTTTTCTTTTTTTGTTTTTTTTTTTGTTTTTTGCATCATTTCCTCACAACAAGAAAGCATTAATAGTTTTAAACCCCCGAAGGGGTTTCATAACCCCAGTGTAGGGATTCAATATAAATTTTTTTTCTCCTTTTTCTTTTTTCCTTTTTTTCTTGTTATCCTCCCCATTTTCCTCGCTTCTCTCTTTTTCTTTGTATGCCTTCTCTTTAACTGTTGACATATATAGTTATGCATTATCAAAATATTCTCTATCATTTGCTTATTTATTTTCGTATGAATTATCATCATTATTATCATATCTATTTATTCATTATTGTTCTCATTGTTTCATTTTGCAAGTGCATTTCAATATTACGAGCAATCACGCAATTTAATATATTTGTGTGTTCAATTATATAAGATTTGAATTATATTTAAAATCGCCAGGTTGTGTGTGGTAAATATTTCTTTGCAAACATATTTCAATAAAATCATTTCAGCATCATTTTGCATATTACAAAGCTTAATTTCTCTGAGTTTTTCCCCCTTATTGATATTAAATCTCGAGTCATTGTGGTGTATTTCATATCAGCTTATTTCACCAGATTGAATTGTAAAACCTGCAAAATATAAAATAATAATTCAATATTATACACATATTAAAAAAATAAATAAATAGATAAACAAATTAATTTTAAAAAAAAAAAAAAAAAAAAAAAAAAAAAAAAAAATATTATATTATAAATATATATATATATATATATATATATATATATATTAACAATTAAGTTATCATTACACTCATAAAATACCTGTTTTTTTATATGCCTGTGAAGCAGACTGCACAGAAATACAGAATTGGCATTGCAGTTGTTATCATGAATTTTTTTATTTCATTTTAAATATATATTTTTTCCATTATCATTATTATCATTATTAATATTACAATTATCATCATAGTTATTATAATCATTTTTCATTGATAATGTTAATATTAGTAGAAGTAGTAGTCTCATTATTACTGCTATCATCATCATCATTATTATTAGTAGTAGTAGTAGTAGTAGTATCATCATTATTATCTTATTATCATTATTACTGTTATTGTTATTATTATCATTATTGTTATATTCCTTATTACTATTCTCAATATATTTGTTACTATTTTTGTTATTATTATTATCTTTATTATCGTTATGATGAAATATATATATAATATTAATAATTTATATAAATGTATATTAATATATTTATACAATTTTAAAAAAAATATATATATACATATTACCATTTTAATTTTTATTTATTATTATTATTATTTTATATTTTTATTATTTTATTATTATTATTTTTTTATTATTAGTATTATCATTATAACAATGATGATGATAATAATAATAGTAATAGTAAAAAAAAAAATAATAATAAAAATAAAAATAATAATAATAATAATAATAATAATAATAATGACAATAATAATGATTCGATGATAATATGAAAATTATCATTATCACCTTTTTCCATTTTTGTTATAATTGTTAATTTTTATTATTATTATTATTTTTATTTTATTATTATTTATTATATTAAATTTTTTATTTATCATTAAATATAATAAAATATTATTAATCATCATATCATCATCATCATCATCCCATATCTCATCATAAAATATATATATATATATAATTATAAAATTATAATATAATATAATTTTTATATATATATAATATAAATAATTAAAATAATTTTAAATTTTATATAAAATATATTTTATATAGATAATATATTTATATAATATATATAATTTAAAATAATAATAATATAATAATAATTAAATAATAATATAATAAAAATAATAATATAATATAAAATTATTATTAAATTAATTTAAAAATAAAAAAATTTGTATTAATTAATTAAAATAAAAATTTTAATTTTTTTTTTAATTTTTAAAAAAAATTCCAAAAAATAAAAGAAATTTTTTTCTTTGGGGTTAGTCCTCAAGAAAATAAATAAAGTTGTTTTTTTTTTTCCCTCTTCTTTTCTCCGTCTTTTTTTTTCTTTCCCCCCCTTTTTTTCTTCCTTGGGCCCATTTCTCTGGGTAAAAGGTTGACCCCTTTTTTCCTCTTCCCTCTCTTTTTTTCTTTTTTCTTTCTCTCCCCCCCTTTTCTTTCTTTTTCTCTTTCTTCCCTCTCCTTTCTCTCCTCTGTTCCTTTCTCTCCCCTCTCCTTTTCCTCTCTCTTTTTCTCCCCTTTCTCTTTCTTTCCCTTTTTTTTCTTCCTTTTTTCTTCCCTTCCTTTCTCTTTCTTTTTTTCTTTTTTTTTTTTTTTTTTTTTTTTCTTTTCTTTCTCTTTTCCCTTTCCCCTTCTTTTTTTCTTTCTTTCTTTTTCTCTTTTCTTTTCCCCCTTTTTCTCTCTTTTCTCTCTCTCTCTCTCTCTCTTCCTCTCTCTCTCTTTTTTCTCTCTCCTTCTCCTCCTCTCTCTCTCCTTTTCTCTCCTCTCTCTCTTCTTTTTCTCTCTTTTCCCCCCTTTCTCTCTCTCTCTCCTTTTCTTCTCCCCTCCTCTCCCCTCTTCTCTCTCTCTCTCTCCTTCTCTCTCTCTCTTCCTCCTCTCTCCCCCTCTCTCTCTCTCTCCCCTTTTTTCCCCCCCTTTTCTTTTTCCTCTTTTTCCTTCCATTTTCCCTTTTTCCTTTTTCCCCCCCTCCTCTTCTTTTTCTCTTCTCTTTTCCCCCCCCTCCTTCCTCCCTTTTCTTTTTCCTTTTCCTTTCTCCTCTCTCCTTTTCTCCCTTTTTTCCTTTTCTTTTTTCCTTCTTTTCCTTTCTTTTTTCCTTTCTTCCCTTCCTCTTTTTTCTCCCCTTTTTTTTTTTTTTTTTTTTTTTTTTTTTTTTTTTTTTCCCCATTTTTTTTTTTTTTTTCTTATCTCCTTTTTTCTTTTTTTTTTTTTTTTTTTTTTTTTTTTTAAAAAAAAATTCTTTTTCCTTTTTTTTTTTTTCAAAAACCCCCAAAAAGGGGGTTTGGGGGTTGGGGCCCGTTGTTGGTTTGTTTTGGGGGAGGGCCCAGGTTTTTTTTTGGTAAAATTTTAAAATTTCTTAAAAATTTTTAAATATTTTTTTATATATTAATTAAACATTTATTAAATTAAATTATATTAAAAAAATATCCCATGTGGGGGTTGTTTTGTTTTTTTTTTTTTTTTAAAAATTTTATGGGGGGGGGGGGGCAAAAAAAATTTAAATTTTTAAAAAAAAAAAAAAAAAAATTTATATTCCCTTAAAAAAGTGGGGGTAAAAGGGGGGCCCCCAAACAACCCCGGGGGGGTTGGATTGGGGGAATTACAAAAACCCATTATTAATGTTTTAACAAAGGGGGTAATGAGGGGGGTGGAAGCGCCGAAAGGAAGACAAGAGGAGAATTCAAATCGCGGGGGTTTGAAATGGGAAAAGGGGTAAAGGGACCCCCAACAGGCCAAACCCGGGGGTTTACCCCCAAAACCCCCAGTAACCCAAGTTATTCTTTGAAACCCCACGGGGCCCTTATGGTCAAAAGGAAGCCCTTGGGGTTGAAGGTTTTGGGAAAAAGGGGTTTTTTGTGAAAATTCGTCCCGGACCCTCCCCTTTCATCAAGGGTTTTGAGGAAGCAATGTAACTTTAAAAAGGTTTTAAAACCCCCAAAGGGTTTAGCCAAAGAATTACCAAAATAAACAGATGTGGCGAACAGGGGGGCCCCTTTCAACGGAGGTTTTTAAAAAGGGGCCCTAAAAGGAGCCGGTGGGGAGGAAAAAATGCCCCTTTTTCAAGGGAAATAGGTTAAAAAATTTTTTTTCCCCTTGTTGAAGAAAAAGGATAAGTCAACACCAGGGTTAAACACAAGTGGGGCTTTAAAAAAAGTGGTTTATTGAATTTCTTCAGGGGGATTTGAAAGAGGATCCATGAATTAGGAAACCAAGGAAAATGATTTGAGTGGCCTTCAAGAACTTTTTGGGAACCCCCTTTTGAGGCCCGGGGGGGGAGGGCGTAAACTTGC
>NC_051427.1:2766888-2774388 GCF_015228065.2 Penaeus monodon
GTGTGTGTGTGGTGTGTGCTTGCGTGTACCCATGCACATATGCGTATGTACGTGTATGCACACAAACATGCGTGTGGGGATTTGCTAATCTGTTTGCGTTTCCTTCCGTTCCTTCTTCCGTCTTTCCCTCGCCTTTGATCAGCAGTTAAACGCGACCTGTTTTCTTCCCCTCCGCTTCCCCCTTTCCCCTCGCTGCGTCCGAGGCACCGAGGGGAGCAAAGGGCCAGGCAGAGACGGCGGAAATATCTCGCAGCCTCCCAAAGGTCAGATATTAGACTGCAGGGATGTTGCATGCAAATGACCAGGACTCGCTCGGGTGTCAACAGGAAGGATTAGCACGAAAATTACTTTTGTTTAGAATTTAACTGTTATTTTTACTTTTGTTTTTCTTGGGGTTAGACGTGTGGGTGAGTGTGTGTCGCTATCTATCAGTCTATCCGTCTATCTGTATATCTATCTATCTGTCTATCTATCTATCTTTCCATCAAGTCGTCTAGCTATCTGTTTATCTACCTGCTTATCTTTGTATCTATCAACCTATGTATCGACCTCTCTCTCTCTCTTTGCTCTTGCTCTTGCTCTTGCTCTTGCTCTTGCTCTTGCTTTGCTCTGCTCTTTCTCTTTTCCTTTTTTGCTCTTTCCTTGCTCTTTCTCCTTTTTTTTTGCTCTTTTCTTTTTTTGCTCTTCTCTTGCTCCTTTTCTCTTTTCTTTTCTTTCCCCGCTCTTGCCCTTTTTCTCTTGCTCTTGCTCTTTTCTTTACTTCTCCTTTCTTTTTTTTTGCTCTTTCTCCCTTACCCTTGCTTCTTTTCCCTTGCCCCCTTTCTCTTGCTCTTTTCTTTTTCTTCTCTTGCTCCTTATCTTTCTCTTGCTCTTTCTCTTTCCTTTGCCCCTTTCTCTTGCTCTTCTCTTTCCTTGCTCTTGCTCTTTTTTTCTCTTTCCTTGCTCTTATCTTTCTCTTGCCTTTCTCTTTCTCTTGCTCTTGCTCTTTCTCTTGCTCTTGCTCTTGCTCCTTCTCTTTCTCTTGCTCTTTCTCCTTGCTCTTTCTCTTGCTCTTTCTCTTGCTTTTTTCTTCTCTTTCTCTTGCTCTTCTCTTGCCTTTCTTGCCCCCTTTCTCTTGCTCTTGCCCTTTTTTTCTCTTTCTTTTTTTGCTCTTGCCCCCCCTTTTTTTTTCTTGCTCTTTTGCTCTTGCTCTTGCCTTTCTCTTTCTCTTTCTCTTTCTCTTTCTCTTCTCTTTCCTTTGTCTTGCTCTTTTTCTTCCTTTTCTCTTTTTTCTTTCTCTGCCTTTCTCTTGCTCTTTTCCCCCTGCTCTTGCTCCTTTCTTTTTTCTCTTTCTTCTTGCTCTTGCTCTTTCTCTTTTCGCCTTTCTTCTTTCCCTTTTTTTTTTTCCCCTTTCTCTTTCTCTTGCTCTGCTCTTCTCTTCCATTTTTCTCTGCTCTGCTCCCTTTCTTCTCTTTCCTCTTTCTCTTCCTTTCTCTTTTCTCTTTTTCTTTCTCCCCCCCCCCCTTTTCTTTCTCTTGCTCGTTTCTCTTCTCTTTCTCTTTCTCTTTCTTGCTCTTCTCTTGCTTTGCTCTTTTCTTTTTTGGCTCTTTTTTCCCCCTTGCTCTTGCTCTTGCTCTTGTCTTTTTTTCTCTTTCTCCCTTTCTTTCCTTGCTCTGCTCTTCCTTGCTCTTGCTCTTCTCTTTCTTTTTCGCTCTTCTCTTGCTCTTGCTCTTGCCCTTCTCTTGCTCTTTTCTTTCTTTCTCTTGCCTTGCCCTTTTTTTCTCTTTTTTGCCCTTTTTTTTTCCCCCTTTCTCTTCTTTCTTTGCCGCTTTATCTTTCTCTTGTTTTCTCTTGCTCTTTTTTCTTGCTCTGCCCCTTGTTTTTCTTTTTCTTTTTCTTGCCCTTTCCCTTGCTCTTTTCCCTCTTTTTGCTCTTGCCTTTACTTTTTCTTGCTCTTGATCTTCTCTGCTCTTGCTCTTGCTCTTGCTTTTTTTTCTCTTTTCCCCTTTCTTTCCCTTTCTCTTGCTCTTGCTCTTTTCTTGCCTTTTCCCTTGCTCTTGCTCTTTCTCTTGCTCTTGCTCTTTCTCTTTCTCTTGCTCTTGCTCTTTCTCTTGCTCTTGCTTTTTTTCTCTTGCTCTTGCTCCCTTTCTCTTGCTCTTCCTTTTTTTGCTCTTGCTCTTGCTCTTCCTTCTCTTTCTCTTTTCTTGCCTTTCTTGCCTTTCTCTTGCTCTTGCTCTTGCTCTTGCTCTTGCTCTTGCTCTTTCTCTTTCTCTTGCTCTTGCCTTTATCTTTCTCTTCTCTTGCCCTTTCTTTTTCTTGCTCTTGCTCTTTATCTTTCTCTTGCTCTTGCTCTTGCTCTTCTCTTGCTCTTCTCTCTCTGCTCTTGCTCTTGCTCTTGCTCTTGCTCTTGCTCTTGCTCTTGCCCTTGCTCTTGCTCTTGCTCTTTCGCTTTCACTTTCTCTTTCTCTTATATATATGTATATATATGTGTGTATATGTATATATATATATATATATATATATAATATATAGATATATATAAATAGATATATATATATATACATAATATATATATATATATACACATATATATACATAATATATATATATATATACATATATATATATATATTTATTGATATATATGATAATATGTATTATATTCATATATGTATTGTATAAATAATATATATATTATATATATATATATATATTATATATTATATATATTTTATATATATATATATATATATATATATATATATATATATATATAATATAATATTATATATCATACATATATAAAATATATATATATATATATATTATTATATTATATATATATATAATTTTAAAATATTATGTTCATATATAGCAGACATATTACCCCACATACACATCCAAATATGCACACACAAACATGAGTAAGTGAGGAGAAAAAAAATGAGACGGAAAACACAAAGAGTAAAATCTGACCTCATTATACTTCCCAAATTTAGAAGCCTAATTAATCAGGAACCGTTAATTACTCATTACTTTTGATGGGAAACCAAGGCGTTGGCTGGTTCTTCTAAAATTAAACCTAGTGAGTAATCAAATGGGCGATGAATGAATTCTTTTGGTACTTTTGTTAAGGAAAAGAAAAATATCATAAATGTTATAAATAGTATGTTATTATCATTATCATTATCTTTATAGTTTGATTATCTTTATAATCATTATTTTTTATTATTATTATTATGTTGTTGTTGTTTTTTGTTGTGTTCTTACATTACCATCATTATTACAGTTATATTATCATTATAATAATTATTATTATTATCATTATAATCCTTATTATTGTTATTATTATTATTATTATTATTATTATTATTATTTCATTATTGATTTTATTGTTATTGCTGTTTTTTGTAGCAGTAGCAGAGTAGTGAAGTAGCAGTAGTAGTAGTATAGTAGTAGTAGCAGCAGTAGTAGTGAGTAGCAGCACTAATATTTAGTAGTAGCAGTAGTAGTAGCAGTAGTAGTAGCAGTAGTAGTAGTAGTAGTAGTAGTTGTTGTTGTAGTAGTAGTAGCAGCAGTACTAGTAGCGGGGCACAGACCAATTAGAACTGAACGTGTCTGGTTGAATATAGATTTTTACTTAGGAAAAGATTCATCGGCAATGAACAGCATTAAGGTTCCAGGCCTACAGCGCTCTGCCACCACCCGTTTAGTAGTTTTAGGAGCCATGTGTGTTGTGTATACGGGCGTGAATGTTGTATAAGAGAACGGGGATGGAAGGAGAATACAGTGTGTGGTGAAAGGGTGTGCGAGGGTGTAAATGTGAAAAAGGAGATAGCGCAAGCTGAGCGTCGACGTGGACGTGTTTGGAAGAAAAATGCAAGATCACTGAAGTCTACTTCCCTTTGGCTGAGCATCGGAAGCGGGAACCCAATCAGTTATTTTCTATTCTTTGATTTCAGATTAATAAAATCTGATTCGTCTAACCCTTTTAAAGCCTTTCTTTTGTTTGTTTGTTTGTTTGCTTGTTTTTGCGTGCGTGTGCAAATATTACAGATTTAGCAAAACATTACTACACAATTATATCTATCAAGAAACAAAAAATATTTCTATGTTAACAAAACCATCCCTTTTTTTTACTACTGTCTGTTTATTTGTGTTTTTGCCGTCTTGATATCGGAGGGTCCCAGATATCAGAGTAACTTGCATTCTGCTGTTCAAGAGACCCCAAGAAAGTTGTATTTTTAAGCATTCAACCTTGTTCAGAACCAGAAAAGAGGTGGTGAATATGAGTCATATTACATTGTTTTTCTGACTGGGACTAAGTGAAAGCTCTAAAATCCTATGATGTTAATATGACGAGCAAGTTCTTTAGAGGTGGTAAATATGAGACATTCTATCTTATTTTTCTGACTGGGACTGAGTGAAAGCTTTAAGTTAGTATGATGTTTATATGACAAGCAAGTTTTACTCTCTAGGTTGTATTTTCATCGACGGAAATGTGTGCATCACCAATTTATCAAAGCAGGCGTAATGCACATTAAATCAACACCAGACATACTTACAAGAACACAAAAGACATTTAAATACCAATATGATAGCGTCCCGACTCCATATGCGTGTACTGGGTTGTCAGCATGAAAACATTCCAGTCCCTAAGTTACGTTAGTAACTCTCCAGCCCAAAGGGAGATTACTTAGACAAAGTTTAGAGCTAATGCTGACAGACACTAGTTATAAAAATCGCATCGACACCTCAAAAGGGAATGCAATATATAAGAGAATGCAAAGTATAAGAAATAGTTTGGAAAGTGGAGGCCACGTAAGAGGGAAAGGCACGAAGGGCACAGATCGCAAAGCTGTGTCAGGCAGGAGCAACCGCGATAAAAAGAGATAAGAGAAAAAAACTGACGGATATTTGGAGGGGGATTGCACCAAGCCCCAAAAAAGGATAATTTAGAACATGCTCTTTTGGACGCCAGCATTATATAAAAATTTATTTTTTAAATACTATTTAAACTACACCATACATATATATACATTTTTTTACTATTGACGAAAAGGGAAAATATATGGTTAATTTTTGGGGGACTAATGTTGCACCATTCGGGATGATGTAAACGCTTGAACCTTCCCCAAAAATTTTGTGATGTATTTCAGATTTCAGAAATTACAAATTTACCATATTTTAATGACACTCGTTCAATATCATCTATCTATCTATTTTTATCTATCTATCTATCATATAGATATATATACTATATATTATATGTGTACATAGTGACAGTAACGTCAATAGTAAATAATATGTATAGTAGTAGTGGTAGTAATATTTGTAGTAGTAGTAACATTAATAGTAATAACAGCAATGGTAATAGTAATGATAACAATGATAGTAATAGTAATGGTAATTGTGATAGTAGTAGTGAGAGTAACAGTAATAGTGATAGATATGGAAATGATAATAGTATTAGTAATAGTAATAATAATCATAATGATAGTAATAAATATAGTAATGGTGATAGTAATAGCAGTAGTAATAATAATAGTGATAGTATTAGGTGTAGTAATAATAATTGTATTAGAAACGGAAATAGAAATTATAGTAGTAATAGTAATTGTGATAGTAATGGAAATAGTAATAGTAGAAGTAACATTAATAGTTATAGAAATGATAATAGCAATAGTAGTAGTAATAGTTTTAGTGATGGTAATAGTAGTAATAATAATAGTAATAGTGTTTGCTATGGTAATAGTAATATTAGTAGTAATAGTAAAAGTGATAGTAATGGTATTAGCAATAGTAATTGTATTAGTAATGGAAATAGTAATAGTAAAAGTAGTAGTAATAGTAATAGTGATAGTAATGGCAATAGTGATAATAGTAGCAATAGTAATAGGGATAAAAATGGTAATAGTTATAGTAGTAGTGATAATGATAGTTATAGTAATATTAATATTAATTGTAGCAGTAATAGGGATATCAATGGTAATAGTAATAATATTAGTATTATTAAAGGTAATAGTGACAGAAATGGTAATATTAGTAGAAAAAAATAGTAATAGTAAAAGTGAAAGTAATGGTAAAGTAATAGTAGCAGTATAGTATTAATGATAATAATAATAGAGTAATATTAAGAGTTATATTAAGAGTGCTATTAATTTTAAAGTTAATAGTAGTAGTAATAGTAAATGTGGTAGTAATGATAATAGTGATAGTAATAATGATAGTAGTAATGATAATAGTAATAGTAATAATGATAGTAGTAATGTAAGATAGTAATGATAGACAGTAATAGTAGAAACGATAATGTTTATGCTCTTCTTACGGTCTTTAATAATGATGTAATAGTAACTAGAGTAATGAAATAAAAAATTGATTAATGACACTAATTGCAACAATAATTAGAGGTATAATCGCACTAATGATTCTGCAAATTACCGTTTTACCTATCACTAATAAATAAATAGATGAATACACACACACACACACACACACACACACACACACACACACACACACACACACACATATTATATATATATATATATATATATATATATAAATTATAATATATATATATATATATATATATATATATTATTATTTATTTATTATTTAATTATTTATTATTAATGGAAAAATAATTATAGTTTTAATTAATTAAATTTTCGGAACGGGCAAAGTGAAAAAAAACCAAATCTACACACAAAGGTAATATCATCGTTTAGAAAGCTTTGTTTATAATACGATCTATAATGATCTGATGATAATACTCATGGTGATAATGATAATACCATTTGTTGTGCACGGCTGCGCACCTCGCCAACTCTAAGGCCAATTTCGCCAGGATCGACCATGCCACATGTCTGCCGCTTCTATCACGAAGCTACGCGGTAGTTTCCCAGAACAGTCCTGTGCATTGGTTGCGGTCTTGATGCCTGACCAGTCGTGCGCCTATTTGATATAGAAGATCCTCTTGGACATCACCGTTTGCCGACCCAACCAGTATGCTGACTTCATCGCCGGGCCCTGTTTTGGGTTTCTGGCGCATGAAGCGGGAGCACTTCCTGTGCACCGTGTGGGGCTACCCAGGCTGCCTTGCGCCTCGCCCTCTCGGCTTGAGTGCGCCATCACTTCGCAGCCCCCATGGAGATCCTGGGCTATCCGCTCCACCAGCGGGCGTGCTGGCTACAGCGCACCTGCCTGAAGGCTGGCCTTCGCCCGCTTTGCTGGAGGATGCCATCAAGATCTTCGCTTTTTCAAGAGGCGGCCGCGTGCCTCTGCGCACTTGCACGAGGCTGGTGCTTCACCCGCCATTTGCGCCGCGCCCTCTCGGCCCGAATGCGCCATCATAAGCCGCGGCCAACGCCACACGAGACGCCAGAGACTAAGACCACACTTGGCTCCGGGCTATGTCAGCCCGCAGGCATCTAAATCAGAGTCAGCCACCAAGGCCTTGCGTGTCAATATGAACTTGGTTTTCTTTATAACCATAGGGCGCATTTTTTACCAAGTCTC
>NC_051427.1:2781163-2791163 GCF_015228065.2 Penaeus monodon
CCATTATTTAGTTATTATTATTATTACAATTACCATTGTTACCACAGTTACTACTACTACTACTGTTACTATTACCACTAGAATCACTATTACTATTACTACGACTATTACTATCACCATTACTATATTTATTACTATCATTATGATTATTATTACTATTACTAATACTATTATCATTTCCATATCTATCACTATTACTGTTACTCTCACTACTACTATCACAATTACCATTACTATTACTATCATTGTTACCATTACTATTACCATTGCTGTTATTACTATTAATGTTACTACTACTACAAATATTACTACCACTACTACTATTGACATTACTATTACTATTATTTTTCCATTACCATTGCTGTAACTATTACTATTACTGTTACTGTCACTATGTACACATATACATATATATGTATATATATCTATATAGATAGATAGATAGATAAATAAATAGATAGATAGATAGATATTGGAACGAGTGTCATTAAAATATGGTAAATATTGTAATTTCTGAAATCTGAAATACATCACAAAATTATGGGGAAGTGTTCAAGCGTTACATACATCCCGAAATGGTGCAACATTAGTCTCCAAAAATTAACCATATATTTTCTTTACGTCATATAGTAAAAAAAATGTATATATATGTATGGTGTAGTTTAAATAGTATTTAAAAAATAATTTTGATATAATGCTGGCGTCCAAATGAGCATGTTCTAAATTATCCTTTTTCGGGGCTTGGTGCAATCCCACTCCAAATATCCGTCAGTTTTTTTTCTCTTATCTCTTGTTATCGCGGTTGCTTCCTGCCTGACACAGTCTTTGCGATCTGTGCCCTTCGTGCCTTTCCCTCTTACGTGGCCTCACTTTCCAAACTATTTCTTATACTTTGCATTCTCTTATATATTGCATTCCCTTTTGAGGTGTCGATGCGAGTGTTATAACTAGTGTCTGTCAGCATTAGCTCTAAACTTTGTCTAAGTTAATCTCCATTTGGGCTGGAGAGTTTACTAACGTAACTTAGGGACTGGAATGTTTTCATGCTGACAACCCAGTAACATCGCATATGGAGTCGGGACGCTATCATATGGGTATTTAAATGTCTTTTGTGTTCTTTGTAAGTATGTCTGGTGTTGATTTAATGTGCATTACGCCTGCTTTGATAAATTGGTGATGCACACATTTCCGTCGATGAAAATACAACCTAGAGAGTAAAACTTGCTTGTCATATAAACATCATACTAACTTAAAGCTTTCACTCAGTCCCAGTCAGAAAAATAAGAATTTCCCCAAAAATTTGCTCGTCATATTAACATCATAGGATCTTAGAGCTTTCACTTAGTCCCAGTCAGAAAAACAATGTAATATGACTCATATTCACCACCTCTTTTCTGGCTCTGACCAAGGTTGAATGCTTAAAAATACAACTTTCTTGGGGTCTCTTGAACAGAAGATGCAAGTACTCTATATTGGACCTGCGATATCAAGACGGCAAAAACCAAATAAAACAGACATAGTAAAAAAAAAGGAGGGTTTTGTTAACATAGAAATATTTTTGGTTCTTTATAATATAAATTGTGTGATATGTTTGCTAAATCTGTAATATTTGCAACGCACGCAAAAAAACAAGCAAAACAAAAAACAAAAAAAAGAAAGGCTTTAAAAGGGTAGACGGAAGCAGAATTTTATAATCTGAAATCAAAGAATAGAAAATAACTGATTGGGTTCCCGCTTCCGATGCTCAGCCAAAGGGAAGTAGACTTCAGTGATCTTGCATTTTTCTTCCAAACACGTCCACGTCGACGCTCAGCTTGCGCTATCTCCTTTTTCACATTTACACCCTCGCACACCCTTTCACCACACACACTGTATTCTCCTTCCATCCCCGTTCTCTTATACAACATTCACGCCCGTATACACAACACACATGGCTCCTAAAACTACTAAACGGGTGGTGGCAGCGCGCTGTAGGCCTGGAACCTTAATGCTGTTCATTGCCGATGAATCTTTTCCCTAAGTAAAAATCTATATTCAACCAGACACGTTCAGTTCTACTTGGTCTGGTGCCCGCTACTAGTATGCTGCTACACTATTACAACAACAACTAATACTATTACTACTATACTACTACTACTGCTACTAGTAATATTACTACTATACTACTTGCTTACTTACTAAATCTACTGCTGCTACTACTACTACTGCTGCTACTACTACTACTACTACTACTACTGATACTTCTACTACTACTGATATGCCTCACTAACACAGCAATACAATAAAATCAATAAATGATAATAATATTAAAAATAAAATAATAATAATAATACTAATTATAATATAATAAAATAATATTATAATGATAATGATAACTGTAATAAATGATGGTAATGATAAGACATCAACAACAACAACAACAACCATAATCATAATAATAGTAATAATAATGATTATAATGATAATCAAAATTTAAATGATAATGATAATGATAAAAAACAATACTATTTAAAAACATTTATGATATTTTTTCTTTTCCTTAACAAATGTACGCAAAAAGAATTCATTCATACGCCCATTTTGATTACTCACTAGGTTTAATTTTAGAAGAACCAAGCAGCCAACCCCTTTTTGGTTCCCCATCAAAAGTAAGAGTAATTAACGGGTTCCTGATTAATTAGGCTTTAATTAGGGAAGTATAATGAGGTCAGATTTTACTCTTTGTGTTTTCCGTCTCATTTTTTTTCTCCTCATTACTCATGTTTGTGTGTGCATATTTGGATGTGTATGTGGGCGTAATATGTCGCTTATATATGAAAAATAATATATTTTATATAAAATATATATATATATATATATATATAAATAATATATATATATATATTTATATATATTAATATAAAGATATTAGATAAAGATATAATACAATATATATATATATATATATATATAGATAATAATATATATATATAAAATATATATATAGATGTATATATATAGATAAAAATATAAATAAAAATATATATATAATAAAATTTTGAGTATAGATAAAAAGAAGTTTAATTTAATAAAAAAAATAAATTAAAAATTAAATAATTAATATATAAAATTAATAAAATAATAAAAAAGATAATATATATAAAATAAAAATACTTAAAAATATATATATAAAAAATATTTTATATATATATATATATATATATTATAATATATATTTTGTATTTACAGCATTATGAACAATATAATATATATATATACATATAATATATTATATATATATATTATATTTTAGATATATATATATATATAAAACAAAATTTATATGGAATATAATATATAAAATATATATTTTTTAAGATATATATATTATATATAATATATTTATATATTTTTATATAACATATTTATATTTTGTAAATTATATAGGGGGAAATTTATTATATAAAAAATATATATAATAAATATAATATATTACGTTTTCTAATATATTTTGATATATATATGTGTTTATAGGTTTATAATATATATAAATAATTAAAATTTTAAATATATATTATATAATATATTTTTAATATATATAATATGTATAAATATATGTATAAAATTTATATATAATATATATTAAATATATAGATATAAATATTTTATATATATAAGATATATATATAAATAGAAAAATTTTTATATATATATGTGTGTTTTTATGTAAAATAAAATATATATATATATATATATATATAAAATAAAATTTTATATTATATATAAAATATATATCAATATAAACACCCCAAACAAACAAAAAAGACATGTATATAATATATTATATATTAAATATAATAATAGATTTTTAAATTTTTAATAAATATAAAATTTTATAATATTGTATTTTCTTTATTATCTATCTATCTATCTTCTATCTATCTTTTTTTTATCTATATATATATATTATATATATAATATATATATATATTTTCATATATATAAGAGAGAGAGAGAGAGAGAGAGAGAGAGAGAAAGGGGAAAGAGAAATAGAAAAGGGGGAAAGAGAAAAAAGAGAAAAAGAGAAAGAGAAAGAGAAAGAGAAAGAAAAAGGAAAAAGAAAAGAGCAAGAGCAAGAGCAAGAGAAAAGAGAGAGGAAAAGAGAGAGAAAGGGGAAAAGAAAAGAGAAGCGCCCCCGAAAGCGAAAGCGAAGAGAAAGGGACCCGAGCAAGAGCAAGACCCAAGAGAAAGAAAAAGCAAAAGGCAAGAGAAAAGAGCAAGGAGCAAGAGAAAGAGCAAGAGCAAGAGCAAGGCAAGAGAAAAAGAAGAGCAAGAGCAAGAGAAAAGAGAAAGAAAAAAGAGAAAGAGAAAAGAGAAAGAGCAAGGGGAAGAGCAAAGGCAAGAGCAAAAACCCAGAGCAAGGGAAAGGCAAGACCCAAGAGAAGGCAAGGGGAAAGGGGGCAAGAGAAGAGCAAGAGCAAGAGCAAGAGCAAGAGAAAGATAAGGAGCAAGAGCAAGAGAAAGAGCAAGAGCAAGAGCAAGAGAAAGAGCAAGAGCAAGAGAAAGGGAGCAAGACCCAAGAGAAAGGCAAGGGCAAGAGCAAAAAGGCAAGAGCAAGGGAGCAAGAGCAAGAGAAAAGAGCAAGAAAAAGAAAAAGAGCAAGAGCAAGAGAAAGGGCAAGAGAAAGAGAAAGAGCAAGACCCAAGAGAAAGAGCAAAAGCAAGAGCAAGAGCAAGAGCAAGGGCAAGAGAAAGAGCAAGGGAAGAGCAAGAGCAAGACCCAAGAGCAAGGGGCAAGAGAAAGATAAAGGGGAAAGGGAGCAGAGCAAGAGCAAGGGCAAGAGCAAGGAAAGAGAAAGAAAAGGGCAAGAGCAAAAAGGCAAGAGCAAGAGAAGAGCAAGAGCAAGAGAAAGAGAAAGAGCAAGAGCAAGAGCAAGGGAAAGATAAGAGCAAGAGCAAGAGAAAGACCCAAGAGCAAACAAGGCAAGAAAAAGATAAAGAGCAAGAGCAAGAGAAGAAAAAAGAAAAAGGGAGAAAAGAGCAAGAGAAGAGCAAGGGGAAGAGAAAGAGAAAGGCAAGAAAAAGGGGAAAGAAAAAGAAAAAAGAGAAAAAAGCAAGAGAAAGATAAGGAGCAAGAGCAAGAGCAAGAGAAAGAGCAAGAGAAAGAGCAAGAGGGGGGAAAAAGACCCAAGAGCAAGAGAAAAGAGCAAGAGCAAGGGGCAAGAGAAAGAGAAAGAGAAAGAGAAAGAAAAAAAGAGAAGAGCAAGAGCAAGGAAAGAAAAAGAGAAAGATAAAGGAAAGGGGGGGCAAAGAGAAAGAAAAAAGAGAAAGAAAAAAGGATAAAGAGCAAGAGCAAGAGCAAGAGAAAGATAAGGAGCAAGAGAAGAGAAAGGGAGCAAGAGCAAGAGCAAGAGAAAGAAAAAAGATAAAGGGGCAAGAGAAGAGCAAAGCAAGAGCAAGAGCAAGGGCAAGAGCAAGAGCAAAGAGAAAGAGAAAGAGCAAGAGCAAGAGCAAGAGCAAGAGAAAGATAAAGAGCAAGAGCAAGAGAAAGAGAAAAGGAGAAAGAGAAAGGGGAAAGAGAAAGGGGCAAAGCAAGAGCAAGAGCAAGAGCAAAAGAGCAAGAGCAAGAGCAAGAGCAAAAGCAAGAGAAAGGGCAAGACCCAAAGGGCCCCAAAGGCAAGAGCAAGGCAAGAGCAAGGAAAGAAAAAAGAGCAAAAAAGCAAGGCAAGAGCAAGAGAAAGGAAAAGGGGGCAAGAGCAAGACAAGAGCGGAGCAAGAGAAAGGGGAAAGAGAAAAGAGCAAGAGAAAAGGGCAAGAGAAGACCCAAGAGAAAGGAAAGAGCAAGAGCAAGAGAAAGAGAAAGAGCAAGAGAAAGAGAAAGAGCAAGAGCAAGAGCAAGAGCAAGAGAAAGAGCAAGAGCAAGAGCAAGAGCAAGAGAAAAAGAGAGAGAGAGAGGCCCGTACATGGGTTGATAGATAAAAAGATAAGGGGTAGAAAAAACAGATAGCTAGAGACTGAGGAAAAGATAGAAGATAGACAGATAAAAGAATACAGATGGACGGTGACTGAAAATAGCGACACACACTCCCACTTTTTAAAACCCCAAGAAAAAAAAAAAGAAAAAATAAATTTAAAATTTTCTAAAAAAAAAGTAATTTTCGTGCTAATCCCCCTTTTGACCCCCGAGCGAGTCCGGGTAAATTTGCATGCAACACCCCTCGGTCTAATATCGGCCCTTTGGGAGGGGCGAGATATTTCCGCCGTCTCTGCCTGCCTTTGTTTCCCCTGGGTTTTTTGGGACGCAGGAGGGGAAAGGGGGAAGGGGGAAGGGGAAGAAAAAAAGGTCGCTTTAATGTGATAAAAGGGCGGGGGAAAAGACGGCAAAAGGGGAACGGAAGGAAAACGCAAACAGATTAGCAAAATCCCCACACGCGGGTTTTGGTGGGAAAAAAACGACATACGCATATGGGCAGGGGTAACGCAAGCACACAACAAACCACACACACACACACACCCCACACCAAAACACACACACACGCGCGCGCGCCCCGCGCGCACAATTTGAATAAAAACCACACACAAAACACAGGTAATATAAAATTAATAATATAATATATATTTTATATATAAAATAGTTTATATAATAGAAATATATAAAAACCACAATATATAAAATATATATCAGATAAATATAATTATAAAAATTTTAATATATAGGGGAAGTTTATAATTTTAATATATGTATATTATATATATATAATATATAATATATAAAAACAAAATATAATTTTAGATAGGAAATAGGATTATAGATATGTAAAAATATATAGAAAAACATATATTATAATATAAATATAATATTTTAATATAAAATATATGTATATAATAATATATTTAATATAATATATATACATATATATAATATATATATATATATATATATATATATAAATATAATATAAAATATGTATATATAATATATATATGTGTTTTGAATATATATATATTATATATATATAATATATATATATATAAATATTATATATATATATATATATAGATACATGTGGGGGTGTGTGTGTGTTATTGCACTTGGGCGCGCCGGGGCGCGGCGCGGTGTGGGTGTTTGGGTGCCTTTTGTGCGTGTGTTGTGTGTGGTGTGTGTTTTTGTTTTGCTTCGTGAACCCATGCACATAGGTAGGGACGTGTATGCACACAAACATGCGTGGGGGGTTTGGGTAACTGTTGCGTTTCCTTCCTTTCCCTTCTTCCGTTTTTTCCCTCGCCTTTGATCAGCTTTAAAACCGCAAACCTGTTTTCTTCCCTCCGTTCCCCCCTTTCCCCTCGCGCGCCCGAGGCACCGGGGGAGCAAAGGGAAGGCGAAAACGGCGGAAATTTTCTCGCAGCCCCCCAAAGGGGGGTCAGATATTAGACTGCAGGGATGTTGCTTCCCAAAGGGACCAGGACTCGCTGGGTGTCAACGGGAAGGGAAATTAGCCAAAAAAATTATTTTTGTTAAAATTTTAAAGGGTTATTTTCCTTTTGTTTTCTTGGGGTTGGGACGGTGGGTGGTGTGTGTGGGCTATTTCGGGTCTATCCGCTTCTGTATATTTTTAAAATCTGTCTATCTATCTATTTTTCCATCAATTTAATCTAGCTATCTTTTATTTTCCGTTTATCTTTGTATCTATAAACCCTATGTATCGACCTCTCTTTTCCCCTTTTGCTTTGCTCTTGCTTTTGTTTTTGGGCTCTTGTCTTGCTTTTGGCTTTTGCTCTTGCTCTTTCTCTTTATCTTCTCTTGTTTTTCTCTTGCCTGCTCTTTCTTTTTCTTTTGCTCTTGCTCTTGCTCTTGCCCTTGCTCTTGCTCTTGCTCTTCCCCTTTGTCTTGCTTTTGCTTTCCCCTTTGCTCTTGCTTTTGCTCTTGTTTCTTTTTTTTGGCCCCCCTTTTTTCCTTTCTTTTTCTTGCTCTTGCTCTTCCTTGCTCTTTGCTTTTGCTCTTGCTCTTGCTTTTTCTTGCTCTTGCTTTGCTCTTGATTTTTACTTTCTTTTGTTTCTTGTTTCCTTGCTTTGCCTTGTCTTTATCTTTCTCTTGCCCCTTGCTTTTTGCTCTTGCCCCTTCCCCTTTGCTCTTCCCCTTGCTCTTGCTCTTGTCTTTCCCCTTTGCTCTTGCTCTTGCTTTGCTTTTGCTCTTGCTTTTGCTTTTGGGCCTTGCTTTTTTCCTTGTCTTGTCTTGCCCTTCCCTCTCCCTCTTCCCTCTTGCTTTTCCCCTTTGCTTTTGCTTTTGCTTTTCCCCTTGTTTTGCCCCCTTGCTCTTCCCCTTGCTCTTGTTTTTGGTTTTTCCCCCTTGCTTTTGCTCTTGCTTTTGCTCTTGCTCTTGATCTTTATCTTTCCTTGCTCTTGCCTTGCTCTTGCTCTTGCTCTTGCTTTGCTTTTGCTTTGCTCTTGCTCTTGTCTTTTTTTCTCTTCTTTTGCTTTTGCTCTTTATCTTTCTCTTGCTTTGTCTTTATCTTTCTTTGCTCTTGCTCTTGCTTTTTTATCTTTCTCTTGTCTGCTTTTTGCTTTTGCTTTTTATCTTTTCTTGTTTCTTGCTCTTGCTTTTGTCTTTCTTTTTCTTTGTCTTGTTTATTTCTTTTGCCTTGCTCTTGCTCTTGCTTTTTCCCCTTTTCTTTTGCCTTGTCTTGCTCTTGCCCCTTTCCCTTTTTTCCTTTCTCTTGCTTTGCTTTGCTCTTGCTTTGCTCTTGTTTTCTCTTTCTCTTTCTCTTTATCTTTCTCTTGCTCTTGCTCTTGCTCTTGCTCTTGCCCTTGCTCTTGCTCTTGCTCTTGCTCTTGCTCTTGCTCTTGTTTTGCCTTGTTTTGCTTTTGGCTTTTGGGCTTTGCTCTTCCCTCTTCCCCTGCTTTTGCTCTTGCCCTTGCTTTTTGTTTCTTGCTTTCCCTCTTTATCTTTCTCTTGCTTTTGCTTTTGCTTTTTTATCTTCTTTGCTTTTGGGCTTTTGCTTTTTAAATCTTTCTTTTGCTTTTGCTCTTGCTTTTGCCTTCCCTTTGCTTTTGCTTTTTCCCCTTGCTTTTTGCCTTGTTTCTTGTTTTTCTTGCTCTTGCTTTGCTCTTGTTTTGCTCTTGCTCTTCCCCCCTTTGCTTTTGTCTTGCTTTTTCTCTTCCCCTTGTTTGGGCTTTTCCCCTTTCCCCTTGCTCTTGCTTTTGCTCTTTATCTTTCTTGCTCTTGCTCTTGCTTTTTGCCCTTGCTCTTGCTCTTGCTCTTGCTCTTGCCCCTTGTTTCTTCCCCTTGTCTTGCTCTTGCTCTTGCTTTTGCTCTTGCCCTTGCTTTTGCTTTTGCTCTTGCTTTTGCTTTTGCTCTTTATCTTTCTCTGCTTTTGCTCTTCCCCTTGCTTTGTTCTTCCCCTTTGCTTTTGCTTTTGTTCCCCCCTTGTCTTGCTCTTGCTCTTGCTTTTCCCCTTGCTCTTCTCTTGCTCTTCCCCTTTGCTCTTGCTTTTTGCTCTTGCTTTTGCTCTTGCTCTTGCTCTTGCTCTTCCTCTTGCTTTTTATCTTTCTTTGTTTTGCTCTTGTCTTCTTTTGTCTTGCTCTTTTTCTTGCTTTTGTCTTTTCTTTTTCCCCTTGTTCTTTCTTTCTCTTGTTTCTTGCTCTTGTTTTGCTTTTGGGCTCTTGCCCTTATCTTTCTCTTGCTCTTGCTCTTGCTCTTGCCTTTGCTTTTTCTCTTTCCCCTTTCGTTTTCGTTTTCCTTTCTTTTTTTTTTCTCTTTCTTCTTTCTCTTCTTTTGCTCTTGCTTTGCTTTGCTTTTTTTCTCTTTCCTTTCTCTTTCTCTTCTTTTTTCTCTTTCTCTCTCTCTCTCTCTCTCTCTCTCTCTATATATATAATAATAATTTATAAATATAATATTATATATATATAGAAGATAGATAGAAAAGATGGGTAGATAGATAGATAGTAGATAGATAAAATAACAGATTAATATATATAAATGTATATATTAATATATATATATTTTATTGTATATAAAATTATAT
>NC_051427.1:2792718-2802440 GCF_015228065.2 Penaeus monodon
TTTAGGGCCCAAATCGCATTCATTTTACACGGGCTAAAATCCCTCTCATTTCCCGCTGGGCCCCGCACACCTTCGTTCAATTTTCTCCAATCCTAAAGCGGTCATTTCGAATTACCGATGTCCGAACACACTATTGTCTCCAGGAAAAAAGATTTGGGGAAACTCGCCCGGACCCCTGTCATGATTTCTTTAAAATTGGGAGGATTTTATGAGCCCAGCCGGGAAAATTTTCCAGTCTCAAAAAAACGCTGCTTAGGAACCCGGGCTGACAAGGCTTTTAGATCCGGGGACGCGTTCCCTTTGGCCAAAATAGTTGTTTCCCCAAAGAAGTGTTGGGGGTCACTTACTGGGCCTTTTTTTCCCCCCAACCTCCTCTGCATTTTGCGATGAGGGAAGGAGAAAGAAAAAAAATACGTCGGAGAATCAGGGAAGTGCCGGGGAAAGGGTTTATTATCTACCTATGGATGGAGAAAACATAGCCTTAATTTTGTGTAAAGTATTGTGTTTCCTTCGCTCTTTCTCTGTGACTCTTTGCCCTGAGTCGTTTGTCCGCCCGACTGTGATCAGTCTCTATCTGTCGTCTGTCTATTTTCTTCTATTATTTGGAGAAAATAGATTTTTTCTATATGTCTCCCAACACACACATACATATATACAGAATATATTATATATATATAATTATATATTTTAATTTTAAAAATATATATATATTTTATATAATATAATATATATATATATTTTATATATATATTATTTTAATATATATATATATATTATATATAAAATTATTAAATATATAATTATATAAAATTATATATATATATTATATATATTATATATATATATACATATATATATATATATATATATAATTATATTTAATTATAAATATATAAAATATTATATATAATAATATTATTTATAAATTTGTGTGCATACTTCATTATCACAAAATCTTTCACATTTTTAAATATCTTATAATCATTTTCATTCTCAATGTTTTATCAGAATCATCATATCATGATCTCATTATCATTGTTATTATTGTTGTTGTAGTTGTTTTGTTATTATGATTAATTTAATCATCCTTTCTAACATTATGTTTTATATCAATATCATCATTGTCGTTATTATTATTATTACCACTATAATAATTGCTATTATTACTTTTATCATTAGCTATATTACAATCACAGTTGTTATGAAGATAATTATTTCAACTATTTAACTTTCATCAATGTATAAATTTTTTCTTTTCCGGAAAGTTTCGCAATCAGGGACTTCATTGTTGCAGATTATGCCTGACGCATTTGTCAGTAATGATCAATTAGAATTCCAAATTTATGTTTTCAATCGAACGAAACTTAATCAGCTGTTGTGGCAGCTCAGGGGGCAAAAACTCGTTTATGCCGTAAGGTGACTGTAAGGTAAAAACCCCAAAATACCATATGCTACATACTCTACGTACACACACACACCACCACACCACCACACACACACACACACACCACACAACACACACCCCACACAAAACACACACAACACACCACACCACCACACATATAATATTCTATGTATATATATGTAATATAAAAAAATATAAATAATATATATATAAAAACATATATAAAATAATATATATTATATATATATAATTTATATATAATATATATATATATATAATAAAAAATTTTTATTGGTTTTATCATTTTTTTTATTAAAAGTACCCAATGGTTAATAAAGAAAGGGGAAAAGCGACCCCCAAAAGTAAAAACAAAAAATCAAAAAAGGGAAAAAATCTGGGCTTCTGAATTAAGATTCCTTGAAACTTTTCTTATTTTTAAGAAAAAACTTTCGACCAAATCTAATTAGCGGCTCATTGTCTCTGTTTTTGATAAGACTGCTTCATTTTGTCTTTCATTTTTAAATTCAATATGTTGAGACGATAATGATAATGATAATTAATGATAAAGGGCTGATCGTTTTTTATTCATTATTTTCAAAAAGTTTTTCTCTGTTTTTTTTTTTTTTTTTCTCTTTTTCTACGCTTTCATTCTCCTTTTCTTTCTCTCTTTCCCTTCTCTCTCTTTCTCTTTCTCTCTCAACCTTTCTTTATCTTAATCTTCCGCTCTCTCCCTCCTTTTTTTTTCTTTTCATTTTTTTTCCTGCCCTTCTTCCCCTATTCTCACACACACACTCTCTCTCTCCTTCCTTTCTCTCTTTCTCTTTCTCCCCCGGGCCCCCCTCTCTCTCTCTTTCCCTTTCCACTCTCCTTCCCTCTCGCTCTATTTTTTTTCATTTTTAACCCCCCAAATTTTATCATATTCTATGTTTTTTCAAAATCATTTTTTCACCCTTTAGTCTCAAAAATGATAATTAGACAACACCTTCCTTTCGACTAAGTTGTTTTGATCTGGGGACAAACCCAAAAAAAATTCAATTAACTGTTTTTTGTCCGCACATTTCGAGGCAATTAAATCTTAAGTTTTAATGCAGCTCATTATCGTCCTTATTTGCCGGAGGGGATATTCTTGTTCCAGATGTTTGCGTTAAATGTTATTTACTCTCTTATGGTGGGGATTATCCTTACGTGTTCTGTTTTTTTTTTTTCCTATTGTGAGAATGTACCCAGTATACTGTACCCACAACACACACACCCCAAACCCAACACCCCACAAACCCCCAAACGCACACACACACACACACACACACACACATAAACACACCCCCAAAAAAAAAACCACCACACACACAACCACCACACCACACAAAACACCCATACACCACACCACACATAAACCCCACACACAGAACACACACAACACACACAACACACACCACACACCACACAAAACCCCACATCCCACACAGAAAAATATAACTTATACATATATATATATATAATATATATTATAATATATTATTTAATATATATTTTCTTAACGATTAATAAAAAAGTAAAATAAAAAGAAAATAAAGATAAACCAATGTTAAAAATGGGAAAAAAAAAATAATGATAATAAAATAAAAACAATGAAAAAAATTTAATGGTAACAAAAATAATGTAATAATGATAATAAAATAATAAAAACAGAAATAATAATAAAAATAATATTATAATAGTTAATAATATAGCAATATATCATTCATATCATAATCACGAGATGATGATAATAATAATAATAAAAATAATATAATAATAAAATAATAAATGATAAAAATTACCTATCATTAAAATATTATTATACACTACTAATTTTTTATGAGATATATAATAACAAATGATAAAATAATAAAAATGATAAATAAATTAAAAAAATAAAAATAATAAAGAAAAAAAATAAAAAAAATTATAGATAAATAATATATTAATAGATAATTTTCTTTAATCACCTGTACTTTTCCTCATTCCAACTGTAAAAAAAACAAACAAACGCTGTTAAAATATTCAATTAAAAGCGTGCTGTGCAGTGAAAAGCGAAAAAGGCCGGAAAACAACGATTATTTTCGGGCAGTTCGTGCGATTCTTTCGTCACTAATAATTTCGGGGAATATTTGCTCGGAAAAACATGGGGGAAATCGGATACTTTTTTATTATTATTATTATTTTTATTATTATTATTATCTTTTTTTATTATTTTTATTATTATTTCTTTATTATCATTATTTTATTATTTCATTATTTATTATTATCATTATCATTATTAAGGAACCTCAGAAACCCCCAAAAACAAAAAAACACGACACAAACAAACTGCACAAACAAACGAACCACAAAAAAGAGCATCCCACATAAAAATACATGCACAATACACACACCAAAAACAAACACACACAAACAAAAAAAACACATCAAGAACCACACAAACAAACAAACACCGGCAAAAAAAAAACACACAAACAAAAAACACAAAAGCAAACAAAAAAACACATAAAACAAAAAACAACCTGACGCACACAAAAACAAACCACACAAACAAACATGTATGTTTCTGCTGGTTGGGTGGGCATATCTTACCATGATATGAAACATAAACCAAATTTTCACGTTTCCTTTTAAAGAAACGTATTATCAAAAAATAAATTATATGGGAAAATCCAAAATTGGAAACGACTGTACATTGTGATAAATCTTTTTTTTCTTTTTAAACTCGCCATTTTTGCCTTTTTAAATAACAAATTTCCACTCTTGCAAACCCTTTATTTTTGTTTCGATAAAAGATAAAGGTAAAATACTGAAAAAATGAAAATGAAAAGGGAACGTGTGATTAAAGGCCCAAATATGGAAACGGAGAGACATCAGTTAAAAATGAGGTAAAATTTACCATCTTCTATTTCTACCAAAAAGCTTTTTTATGATTTACAGAAAATTCCAAAACCTTTTCCTTTGGGGAATTTTGGGAATTGCTATATAAAGGAGATTACACACGTGTAACACGAGTATGGTACCTAAATTCTATTTTTTGTCACATACACACATAACACACACCACACAAAACCACACACACACACACACCCAAACACACACACACCACACACACACCCACATAATATATTATTATATATATATTTTATATATATATTATATATATATTTTGTGTGTGTGTGTGTGTGTGGTGTGTGTGTGTGTGTTTGTGTGTGGGGTGTGTGTGTGGTGTTTGTGTATGTGTGTATGTACAAAGAATAGAAATTCCCGGTACCATACTCGGGGTTTCCCCTGTGTAAACTCTTTTTAAAAAAGCAATTACCAACCCTTTCCCCAAAGGGAAAAAAGTCTTTGGGAAATTTTCTGTAAATCATAAGAGAAGCTTTTCTGGGAGAAAAAGAAAATGGTAAATTTTCCTCATTTTTTAACTGTTCTCTCCGCTCTCTTAGTTGGCCTTTAATCACACGTTACCCTTTCTTTGCATTTTTTTTATGTTATCTTTTTCCCTTTTCTTTTATCTGAAAAAAAAGATAAAGGGTCGCAAAAGTGTGATATAGTTTTTTAATAAGGGAACATGGGGAGTTTAAAAAGAAAAAAAAGATTTATCACAATGTTCAGTCGTTTCCAAATTATGGATTTCTGATATAAATTTATTTTTTGTATAAAACGTTTTTTTAAATGGAAAAGTGAAATTGGTTCCTTTTTTCCCCTATCTATGGGAGCATATGCCCCGCCCAAACCCGCAAAACATACTTTTGTTTTTGTGTGTTTGTTTTGTGTGCGTCATTTGTTTGTTGTGTATTGTTTTTTGTTTCTTGTTGTTTGTTTGTTTTGTGTTTTTTTGTTTGCCCGTGTGTTTGTGTGTTTGTGTGTGTTCGTTTGTTTTTTCATGTTTGTTGGGTTTTTGTTTGTTCGTTTGTGGGTGTATTTAGTGTGCCTTAAAAATGAAAAGATAATAAAGATAATAAAAAATATAATAAAAATGTAAAAAGATAACAATAATAATAATAAAAATAAAGTATAAAAATATAAAATAAAATAATAATAAAAAATGTATCCGATTTTCCCCCTGTTTTTTTTCCCGCAAATACTTCCTGAATAATATTATGACGAAAAATCGCACTGAACTGCCCCCCCAAAAAAATCGTTTTTTTTTCCCCGGCCTTGTACCTTTTCACGCACAGTCACGCTTTGATATTGAATATTGTAACAGCGTTTTTGTTTTTTTTTTTTCAGTTGGAATGAGTGAAAGTAAGGTGATTAAAAAAAATTTTCTATTAATATATTTTTTATTTAAATTTTTTTTTATTTCTTTCTTTATTATTTTCATTTTCTTTACATTTATTTATCATTTTTATTATTATTATCATTATTGTTATTATCATCATCATCATAATAATAATTAGTAGTAGTAGTAGTAGTACTATTATTATAATGATAGTTATTATTATTATCATTATTATTATTATTATTATTATTATTATTATCATCATCATCGTGATTATTGATATGAATGATATTATTGCTATTATTATTAACTATTATAATTATTATTATCTTTTATTACTGTTATTATTATTTTTATTTTCTTTTTACTTATTTATTTTTACCTTTAAAATTATTTTCATTGTTTTTATTGATATTATTTCATTATTTTCTTTCCCATTTTTAATCATTGGTATCATCTTTATTCTTTATTATTCTTTTTTTCATTATTTTCGTTAAATTATATTATTATATTAATATATTTTATAAAATTATATATATTTTTAATATATGTATAATGTTTATTTTGTCCCGTGTGTAGTTTTGTGTTTATGTGTGGTGTGTGGGTGTGTGTGGTGTGTGTGTGTTGGTGCGTGTTGTGTGTGTGGTTTTATGTGGTGTTGTGTGTTGTGTGTTGGTGTGTGTGTGTGTGTGTGGTGTGTGTGTTGGTGTGTGTGGTTTTTGTTTATGTTGTGTTTGTGTGGTTTGTCTGTGTGTGTCGTGTGTGTGTGGTGTGGTGTGTGTATGGGGTTTTGTGTGTGTGTGTGTGTGTTTGGGGGTGTGTTGTGTGGTGTGCGTGTGTGTGTTGTGTGTGTGTGTGTGTGTGTGTGTGTGTGTACATGTATACTGGAACATTTTTCACAAAAAAAAAAAAATAAAAGAACACGTAAGTAATAATCCCCCCCCCTACAGAGAGTACAATAACATTTAAGCAAACTTGGAAAAAGAAAATCCTCTCCGTGCAAATAAAGGGCGATAAAGAGCTGCTTATAAACTTTAGATTTAAACCTCGAAAAAGTGCGGACAAAAACGTTAATTGAATTTCTTTTTGGGGTTTGTCCCCAATCAAACAACTTATGTCGAAAAGGGAAGGGGTTGGGTTTAAATTTTCATTTTAGAACTAAAGGGGAAAATGTTTTTTTAAATACATAGAAAATGCATAAAATTGTGTCGGTAAAATAAAAGGATAACGGAGGTAAGGAGAGTGGAAGAAAAAGAGAGAGGGGGGGCAGGGAGGAAAAAAAAGAGAAAGAAGAAAGGCAAGGAGGAAGAGTGTGGTGTGAGATAGGGGAAAAGAAGGGCAGGGAAAAAAAATGAGAGAAAAAAAAACAGGGGAGAGCGGAAGATTAAGATAAAAAAAAGGTGGGAGAGAAAAAGAAGCGAAGAGAGAGAATGAGAAAAGAAACGGAGAATGAAAGACGTAGAAAAAAAGAATAAAAAAAAAAAAAAAGAAAGCTTTTTTGAAAAAAATTGAAAAAAAAACACCGATCACTTCATCTTTAATTTTTCTTATCATTATCGTCTCAACTATTACATTACCCAAAGAAAGACAAGAGTGAATGCAGTCTTTTTCAGAACAGAAGCTATGAGCCGCTAATTAGCATTTGGCGAAAAATTTTCCTTAAAAATAAAAAACTGTTACAAAGGGAAACTTCTTCCAAAGCGAGATTTTTTCCTTTTTTGACATTTTTTTTTTTTACTTTGGTGGGCCTTCCGCATTTTTTTATTAACCTTGGGGTCTTTAAAAAAAAAAATAATGAATAACCTAAAATTATTTTATATATGTAATATATATTTTATATATATATATATATATTTATATATAAAATATTATTAATTTATAAAATATATTATTATATATATTATATATATAATAAATTTATAAAACAACATATTATACTTATATAATATGTATATAATTTTATGTGTTGTGTGTGTGTGGTGGGGTGGTGTGTGTTGTGGTGTGTGTTGTGTGTGTGTGTGTTTGTGTGTGTGTGTGTGTGTGTGTGTGTGTGTGTGTGTGTGTGTGTACGTATGAGTATGTATGCATATGTGTATGTGTGTGTTCTTACCATTACAGCATCACCATTACGGCAAAGCGGTTTTCGCACCCGAGACATCCAACCTGATTTAAAGTTTCGTTCGTTGAAAACTAAATTTTTTGGGAATTCTAAATTTATCATTACTGACAAATGCTCAGCATATCGCAACAAAGAAGTCCCCGATTGCGAAACTTTCCGGAAAAGAAAAAATTTATACATTATGAAAGTTAAATAGTTGAAATAATTATCTTCATAACAACTGTGATTGTAATATAGCTAATGATAAAAGTAATAAAAGCAATTATTATATGGTAAAATAAATAAAAACGACAATGTGATATTTATAAAAACAATGATAATGAGATCATGATATGATGATTCTGATAAAACATTGAGAATGAAAATGATTATAATGATATTAATAATGATGTTTAATAAATTATCGTGATAATATATGTATGCACACATATTCATATATATATATATATATAATATTTTATCTATATTATATATATATATATTATAATATATTTTATATATATATATATATATATAAAATAATGTATATATATATATAAATATATATATATATATATATATATATATTTATAATATATTATTTTATATTATATATATATTATATAATTATATCTTTTATCATGTATGTGTGTGTGTGTAGCCCTATGATAGAAAATCTATCTCTCTCCATATATAATAGTAGACAATAGACAGACAGACAGATAGACAGACTGATTCACAGTCGGACGGACAAACAGACTCAGACAAAGAGTCACAGAAAAAGAGCAAAGGGAAACACACATACTTTACACATATATATTAATGGCTATGTTTACTCCATCCCATAGGTAGATATATAAAACCTCTTCCTCCGTGCACTTCCGTGATTCTCCGACGTATTTCTTTCTTTCTCTCCTTCCCTCATCGCAACTGCAGAGGAGCGCTTGGGGGAAAATGGCCGAGCTAAGTGATCCCCGAACACTTCTTGGGAAAACAATCTATTTCTGGCCAAAGGGAACGCGTCCCGGATCTAAAAGCCGTTGTCAGCCGGATTCCTAAGCAGCCGTTTTTCGAGACTGGAAACTTCTCCCGGCTGCAGGCTCATCCAGATCCTCCAATTTAATGAAATCATGACAGGATCCGACGCCAGTTCTCCAAGTCTTCTTTTCCTGGGAGACAATAGTGTGTTCGAGACATCCGGTAATTCGAAATGACCGCTTCAGGATTGGAGAAATATTGAACGAAGGTGTGCGGCGCTCGAGCGGGAAATGAGATGGGATTTGAGCCTCGTGTAAAGTGAATGCGATTGGGCCGTAAAAGGGCAATGTTAGTCAGTCCACCTCTATTGCCATTATATCTGTCTATATACCAGTTACTCTATCCGTTGAATCGACAATACCTTTTTTTTTTTTTTTTTTTTTTTCGCACACGCATACAGTTACACACGCAAATGTGTGTATGTGTATATGTGTGTGTGTGTGTGTGTGTGTGTGTGTGTGTGTGTGTGTGTGTGTGTGTGTGTGTGTGTGTGTGTGTGTGTGTGTGTGTCTACACACACACACTTAAGGCTCTGCTGAATGTGCCGAAGAAACAACGGTTATAAAATATTTTTAACCAATTTCTTTTATTCCGTTATAACATTAAACAGGTGGCATATTATAATGGGTTTAAGATTAGCACTAATAAATTTTACTCCATCAATTCAAATCTACTGTCAACTTTAAGTTTAACCTTCCCTTTACATTCTAATTATAACTGAATAATCAGTACATTAAGAAAATAGAATAGAATCGAGGCAGTCATCACCACTCCCCGGTATTTTCCATTATTTTTACTTGCCGATTGAGTAATCAATCCCACGCTCCTACGGTTTTCCTTCCCTACACTTTCCCTTTATCTACGTGCATATTGAAAGCCATAAATCGTCTGCTTAGGACGAGATTAGGAATCTCCTTACTAGATTTAAAACA
>NC_051427.1:2802540-2825040 GCF_015228065.2 Penaeus monodon
TTATAATATATATATAATAAATTATAATATAATATTTTTTATTTTTTTTGTGGTGTGTATATATATGTTGTGGTGTGTGGGTGGGGGGGGAGGGTATATGTTAGGGTGTATATAATATATATATATATATATTATATATATATATTATATATATTATATATATTATTATAATAAGTATGCATGGTATTTTTTTTTTTAACACCAAGACATGGGGCCCTCTCTCATTTATACTGAGGGGTTTATTGGCAGTGCCCCCCTTGCCTGATTGAATGCCCTTCCTAATCAACGCGGTTTTGGCCCACAGCGGTGATTCCCCAGATTATATATATATATATATAATATAAAATATATATTATATATATTTATATATATATAATATATAAAACTATATATATAATCATATACAATATATATATATATAATCATAAATATATAAAAATTTTTTATATATATATAATAATATTATTAAATACATAATATAATTTATAATATAATAAAAATTTAACATATATTTATAAAATAATATATATATATTATATATATATATAATATACATACACACACATAAAATGTATTTATCAAATAAAATTTTATGTTTGTAGGTATAGGTGTGTAATATATGTATATATATATAAAATTATATATTATATATATATAAAATTTTATAAAATATAAAATTTTAATATACATTATATATATGTGTGTTTTTGTAGTGTGTGTGTGTGTGTGTACATATGTATGTTGGCAATGGTATATATACATATAAAAATACATATACATTGTAATACATGTTGAGTGTGTAGTGTGCATTATCCCCAAAGCCTTTTTTCCCATCTCCTCCTACTTTTCTTTTTTTTGTCAAATTTCCTCGATGATGTAAAATCCCCATTAGGTATAAATCTACGGACGGGGTTTTGCCATTTTTTCACTACCATGGTATATCAGTACACGCCGTGCCCCAAACGGAGAGGTCGTGTGGTCCCGGCTCCATGCCCCCGTCCCTTATACAGAACCTCTGCGTCATATAAAAAAAAAAAATGTACAAGGAATCATGAACATTTGGTGCTCATATAATCCGCAAGCGTGACAGACAAAAATGATGGCAAAAGTTATGATTATACGAAAATTTTGAAATAATTCCTTCCCCGAGTGCCAAGTTGCTGTGGTAACCTTTGGGGGTGAGTCCCCCGTTTTCCCGAGCGCTATATATCACCTGTCACGAGGCGGGCGAGGGGTGGGAAAGGTGCTGCGGTCAACCCCACGATGGGGGGAAACCCCCAATTTAAACACTGGGGGGGAGGACGCGGAGGATAACTGTCCCACCCCCCCCCGGCGAAGAAGCGCTTACCCTGTAGTTCATGGATAGTCCCACTGAATCCATTGCCATGCAAAGCAGGGCATGAAGGTGACCCTGACGCCTGATGGGGACGATGAAGGAGGAAGTGACGGTTACATCAGTGAAGCAAAAGAAAGAAAAAAAGAAACCCCGACAATGCCAGTAAGACACCACTGGCCCAAAGAAGAATTACGCCGCCTTCCCCTTCCCCTAAAGGACAACGAAATCGAAAAAAATGAAAGGCTGCAGGCCTGGGCGACGCCCCTCGGCCCCGGGGAACCCCCCCCTCGACCTTGTGCGAGGAGAACTTTTCCCCTCACCGTATGTGTATGTCGCTCGCTCGCAGAAAAAAAAAATACGTTGACAAAACTTAAAAAGGATAAATTGGAGGATTCCCTTAAACTATGTGATAAACCCGCAAAAAAGAGAAAAAATGATGAAACCTTTGACACATACAAAAAGGTCTTGATTTTGAAAAAATGTGATGACTCGACGGAAAGAGGCACAAGGAGGGCAACCTTTAAAGATCCGCTTTATTGGAAAGGAGAGCAACCCCTCCAAGACATCCCACTCTTCGGAAAATACATGCCGCCACCACTGCCCCCGGGAGGGATCCCTTGATCTGCTATAACTGCAGGGGAAGTGGCCATGTAGCTAAGTATTGCAAGGCAAGGCAGCTGTGCGCATGTGGGACCAACATACTCCCAAGGAGTCCCATGCAGTGCTGAGAAGGAGAGAGTACTGCAGATGCCCCAGTCTTTGTCCCATCTGCTTCGGGTGTGGGGACAGGTGGACTCCCTGGCACTGGGGGTGCACGGCCCTCCCCCCCTGTCCCTCCCCCCCCCCCCCTGTGGTACCAGCACCGACCGCGAGTGACCAGCGGGCCTCCCAACCCAACCCGCGACCCCAGGGCCGGGGAAGCGCCCGAGTGCCCTGTGTGAGTCACCAGCCGCAGAGTTTTCCCCGCGGTGCCAGCGATGGGGGTGAAGAGGCCACCGAACTACGGACAAGGTGGGCGGAGGAAAGGGTGGACAAGATGTGTGACCTCACAGGGGGTATCGGGCCGCAAAGCACTACTCTCTGAATGAAGACAACGCCCCCCTCCCCCCCCAGGCGACAGAAGGCAACGTCCCCCCCCAGGCAGGGACGCCCGGGGGGGGGACAGGCGGGGGAATCCCCGAAAAACCCAGGACAGAAGGACTCAGCCAGCTGACCAAGGCGACGTAAATGTGCTTGAAATTCTAAAGGAAATGAAAGCTCTGAAAGCCCAAAACAAACTTAATTAATGAAAAACGTCGCTAAAGCAGAAATGGAAAAAATAAAAAGTGACTGCCATTGTCGTGCTACTAGTGTACCTTTAGTGAAAAAAAGAACGACGGAAATCGCGTGGGGACCCCGTTTTTGATAACCAGATGGGGGCAGCGCTGACAGAAAGCCACGAAGAAAATCAGGATACCGTACGTCGAGTCCAGTGACGCAACCGCCCTCAGGGCATCTGAAAAAAAAAGGAAAGGGGCGTGTGAAAAGGGGAAACAAAGTAAGACAAATTTTAAAAAATGGTTAAAAGATTTCGCCACGATACCATCGTAATGAAATCCTAATCATAAAGTTAATGTTTCTTATGGAATCTATAATTTCGTAATATAGAGGAAAAAATAGCATGAAGTACGGGTTTGCCTACAAAAACAATATTACAATGGATAAAGCACAATCAAATTCATATCAGGAAATGGTAGCTTTAAGCGGGAAAATGATCTAGAATTTACATCCAAAAATAAAATATTGATTTTATATGCGTCAAAAAACTTTTGTCCGCTTTAAGATGAAAAAGCCCGACTTAAGGGGTATTTTCAATATAAAATACAGCCAGATGGATTTTTGCCCTTGTAAAGGTTAACATGCCAAAAAAAATTTTAAAAAAAATCCGAGAACATGATTTAAATTTCACATCAAAAAATCCAGATGCCTCGGGGTTTTTTTCATTTTAAAATGTATATGCCAGTATCAAATTTCTGGTAGTTCCTCCCCAATTTTCAAAACCCAAAGGCCGTTATGCATGGGCGACTAAAGCAAGGCATCCCACTTGGAGAAAACCCAGCGTAATAGTAAGGGGAAGAATTCAAGCTTTTCACAAAGTAGATCACTGAATATATGACACAGAAGCAGAGACCATTTGGGAGGTGGCAGGTTAGATACGTTTTTGGCAAAAATTTATTTCATGGAAATGTCTGTTTTCAGGTAGAGAGTTATTAGGCCCACTTTGCAACCCGAAAAAAACTATACTTAGAAGCGACACAGCCCAAATCACCTAGGCTCAAATAATTACCCCCGGGGCCTGGAGATATTTCAAGGCACGGGTCTAGACTGGTAAACACTATGAAATAAAAAATTTTGAAATTTTTTCCAGGATAAATAAAAATTGCACTGATACATAACACATGGGTCGTTCACGAAAACTTCGAAAAAAAAAAAAGAGGCCCAGGCCTCCTATGCACCGGGGGGTCAATGACCCTTTTTTGGCCTAGGAAAAACACGGGTCCAGGAGCTGCAATTGTTAAAAGATAGAAAGACGACAGATAATCTTCTGCAGTTTTTTAAAGCCAACAAGGGGAATTCAGGAATTAAAAACTCGTTCGTAGTAAAACACGGGGAACAATTTCTGAAAGGGTTCAATAGCAAACTCTGGGCTGACATGGGGAGAAAAATTAATAGGCGACAGGTAAAACTCTCACAACACCGCAGTTCCACAGCCCACAAGAGCGGGCTAATTGTCTAGAGCGTGGCCGGGAATTCTCAGCTAAGCCCACCCCAAGGAAAAAAAAGACAAAGACAGTCGAAAATAGATGGGGACTTTAATATAGCAATAGTGTGCTGCTATGACCCTCCGACTTTGCGAAAAACCCGAGGGGAATAAGTAATGCCCTTCGAAAGGTAAGGCAACCCCCCCTGGCGAAGATGGCATTACTTACAGCCCCCCCCACTTTGCTCGGGTACCAGGAACCCACTTTTGTACCTGTATAGCCCAGCCATCCAAAAATCTCCCAAGCTCCGGGACAAAAAGTTTAATCATTCCCATCCCTAAACCAATATGACAAAATACGGGCCCATTTCCTGACCTCCGTCTGTGCAAAGACTTGAGGGAAATACGAACGGTATGATGCAAAATGCAAGTTATCCCCCAGACTGTAGGATTTCCCCCAGGGCGTAGCAGTCAGCACTGTTTTGCAAAATACTTAAAAAACCCCAAAAAACCCCGGGCATGCAAACCGATTTTTTTACTTAAATCGTTTTGATATTGAAAAAACAGAAAAAAATATTCTTGAGCAACTAGCTATTTTTGGATTCAGGAAAAATTTTAAACAGGATTCACATGTATTACGAATCGTCGGCTCAGGTATTACGGGGCATTAAGATACTTTACAAAGATTTGAACCAGCAACCTCAGGGAGGTGTACGACCCCCCATGCATTTAAATTTTTGCAAGATTATTAGGCGAATCCCACTTGGGGGAAAACGACTCCATTTTTTGCTATGCGATGATATTTGCTTTAAATCCTCATCGGGGAAAGAATGCAAGAGATTCTAAAATTACTCCAGCAAGGGTAGGGGTTTTTGGGTTTGATAATCTCGATTAAAAAAAAACCAAAGGGCTTTAACCCAAAGACATCCCTTGACAGGGCTGATCTTGCCATAAATACAAATATTTGGGGTGATGGCAAGATGAGAGTTCATCAGAAACCTGAAGAAAAGGCTGTGGGAGGGGGCTGAACCCACTTAGGACACTTTTTGGCAAAGACCAGGGATCAATGTCAAAATTGCAAGATCTTTTACTTGTATACATACGGCAGTCATAGATTACAGCAGCACCTAGTGTTGTAAAGGTCAGAGTTGATAGTTTGAACAAAAAAAATGAAGCCATGAGGATCATTTTTGGGGCCCCTAGAACAACAAGAATTGGAATACGAGAACCGAAATAAATTTTTCCCCCCTGTACGAAAGAAATTATATATAAATACCCCAATGGTGTCAAATCAATTAGAGAAAACCCCCAAATTTTACAGGTTCCAAAGACAATTAAAAAAACAGAAAAAAGAGGAGTACCTTTTATGACAAAAAACCCATTTTATCAAAAACCAGGATACAAGTAAATGTAAAAAAAATTAGCTCAGCAGAAAATACCCCTAACTAAGACCCTCAGGGGCTTTTTATACCCCCGGGGAAAAGTCGGACCTAAGTATAATTTTAGATGCCCCAAAAAAAAACAGTGTCCCCCTGTAACTTAAGCATATGCATTGCAATTTAAATGAGCATCTTTTAAACCATCCCAAACATATGAATGCTACACTGACGGGTCCTTGCAGTCGGGAGTGAGCGGATGTGCTTTTTTTGTAAAAAAAAACAAATCTTGAAGACCAGGGGTTGTAGGAGGGCATGAGGGAGCACTACGAAATGAGTTGGGGGGAATACTCATGGCCCCCGAATTAAATGAATCAAGGCCGGGGAATATTTGGATTTACAAAATGTTCCAGGTCTGAACACTTAGACAGAGGTGCAGTTAATATGCAAAAAGGGGCATCAGGATAAACGTGATCTGCAAAAGAACGAGGCCCTGAATACGTTTTTTGTGGATTCCCTCGCATGTTAGAATCCCCAGGCATGATCATGCTGATCGCCTGGCAAGTCAGATGTGAAAGCAAAGTTGGATAAGACTTGGGGTACCTATTTTCCCGGATTTATACCAAAACTAAAGCTTCCTTTTTTAAAAGGGCTTGATGGTTTAAATTAATTCTCAACGCCCTGAAAGCTGTAGATAAGCATTAGACCCGGGTTTGGCAAGATTCATTCACCTATGTTTATATAAAACAAGAACAAGGTTGGATACGAGTATTGGCAGCTCAGTAAGTTTGTAATGTCGAAGAAAATAAGTGTAAACTGTGTAATGAAGAAAAAAGCGAACGGGGGTTTTCATTATTCTCAGAGTGCCGTGTTACAGCCTTTAGGCCACCCGCTTTAGGTATGGAAAAATAGAACTATTTTTATTCCTCTGATGTCTTAGAAGTATACTTATAAATTTTAAACCTAAATTTGGAAAGTAGATCCAGACGCATTCAAATTAGCAATGCCTTCCCGCCCCAAACTGTACGCCGGGTGGAGTGAGTGATAAACGACTTAATTGTTCTTTCTGTAAGTATAGTACTTTTCAAATAAAGTTATACCTAAAAATTTAAAGAATACCTTTTTGTTATAACCCGCATCAAATGACCAAGCTTTCCCCCGCCGTGCAGTTTGCCAGGGTGGTAAATAAAGGACTAAATAGTGGTATATCCCCCGTGACCCCAACGGAGAGGGGCGTTGGGGGGCGTGCTCCCGGGGCCCTCGTGCCTTAACACGAACCCTTTCGTTAATACGAGAAAGTTTTATAAAGGGTTCATGAACATTTTGGTGCTCATTAATAGCAAGTCTGACATGACAGTGTGATGTGATAAAGTTAGCTTGTAAGGGAATTTGGGAAAAAAAATTTCCCCACCCAGTGCCAAGATGTGTGTAACCGTTAGGTTTTAAGGGCCCCGTTGTCCCGGCGTATATACACCCGCACGAGGCGGGCCCGGGGGCGGGCAAGGCGCTGCGGGCACCCCACGATGGGGGGGAAAACCCCAAGTTAACACTGAGGGGGAGGGCGCGGGGAAAAAATGTCCCCCCCTCCCCCGGCTGAAAAATGCGCTTTAGTGGATGTCTTACTTTAAAGCATTGCCATGCAACGGGGATGCGCAGAAAGGGACCTTTGGGGGGCGACGTGAAGGAGGAAGGACGGTTCCATTTGTGAAGCAAAAGCAAGAAAAAAAAAATCCCAACAAGTCGGTAAGACACCACTGGCACCAAAGAAGAATTAGTCCGCCTCGCCCTTCCCTGAAGGCAAAAAAAATCGGAAAAAAAATTTTAAAGGGTACAGGGCCCAGGCAACGACCCCCCCGGCCTGGGGGCGAGGAAAAACCTCTCCTCACCCTATGTGTATGTCCCTCGCCGCAGCAGAAAAAACACGAGATTATTAAAGGACAATTGGAGGTATCAACTTCAAAAATATGTGATGAACCCAAAAAAAGAAAAAAAATGACGAATACCTTGTGACACATACAAAAAGGATCTCGATTTAAAAAAGGGCCCTAAGAGTGCACAAGAAGGGCAACCACAAACCCCCCCATAAATGGAAAGGAGAGCAACCCCCCCCGTTGATACCCCTTCTTTGGACAAACATGCCCCCAGCCACGTGCGGCCCTGGAGGGCATCCCCCGTGATTTCATAAGCATGGGAAGTGGCCATATAGAAGTATTGCAAAAGGGAAGGACGTGGCAGCAGTGGGGCCAACATACTGCCAAGGAGGCCCGCAGTGCGCAGGAGAGAGTACTGCAGAGACCCGGCTTTTTCCCCTCGTGCTTAGGTGGGGGACAGGGTGACTGCCCGGCACTGGGGGGCACGGCCTTCCCCCCCCTGTCCCCCCCCCCCCCCCCCCCCTGTGATACCAGCAGACCGCGATGACCAGCGGCCCCCCAACCCAACCCCCGACCACGTGCCGGGGGGAAACGGCCGACCGTGCCCTGTGTGATTACCAGCCCCAGAGATTTTTCCCCCGGCTGCCCGGGGAGGGGGGGAAGAGGCCACCCAATAGCAAAAAAGGTTACGCAGCTGGGGGAGAAGGTGAGCAAATGATGCTGATCCTCACAGGGGTATCTCGGGCCGCAAAGTGCATACTCTCTGAACGAAGACAACGCCCCCCCTCCCCCCCAGGCGGCACCGAGGCAACCCTCCCCCCCCCTCAAGCAGGGATGAGCGCAGGACAGGGGGGGAATCCCCGCAAAACCGTGACAGAAGTGACGCCCCCAGTGACCAAGGCGACGTAAATTTTGCTTTAACTTTTTTAAAAGGAAAAGAAAGCTCTGAAAGATCAAAACAAAACTTTAAAAAGGAAATAACGCGCGAGGAGGAAAGGAAAAAAAAAAAGTGATGTCATTTTCGTGGGTACAGCGTTACCATTTTGTGAAAAAGAACGGCGAGGAGAACGCGTCAGACCGCCGTGTTTAACCAGAGTGGGCGTGTCAGCGCTGACAGCAGCCACGAACAAAATAGGCCCGTGAGTCGGTCCAGTGATGCAACCCGCCCCCCAGGGCATTGACACAAAAAAAGGAAGGGACTGGCTGAGAAGTGGAAAAAAGCTAAGACCAAAAGTTTAAAAAGGTTAAAAAATAATTTTTAGTCCCGACTACCACGTAAAGAAATCCATAATATAAAAGTTAATGTTTTTTTGTGAAATTAAATCGTTTTAGAGGAATAACAGCAGAAGTAAGGTTGCCTTTAAAAAACATTCTATATGGGTAAACGCACAACAAATTTATATCATGGAATATGCGAGCATTAAGCCTGGGGAGGATCTAGTTCTACAAACCCTAGATAAAATCTTGATGTTTTATGCGTGCAAGAAACCCTTTTTCTGCGGTTTAAAATGAAATAGCCCCCTGCACTTAAGGGGATTATTCATTTTGAATCAGCCATGACTGGTGTTGAATAGTGCAGGGAAAAACTGTCAATAAATTATAAAAAATCCCCAAAAACATGATGTTCAATTATCATCTAAAAATCCAGACTGCCTCGGGTATTTTCACTGTATAATGATATGCCAGATACTCTAAATTTTGGCTAGTTATGCAGGGCGATTCAAAGAAGGCACCCAAACTTTGGGGGACAACCCGGCCCCTAATAGTAAAGGGGAAAAAATTCAAGCATTTATCAATAGTAGATCATGACAGTATAGACACAGAAGCAGAGACTGTCTGTGTTTTGTTTTCTTGGAACTTGTACAATGGAGGGGGTTTTCTAATTTATTTTGTCACCAAAAGTGGATTTTTGTAAAATTTTTTTGTAAAAAAGAGGGGGAAATTTTGTTAGTTTTTCTCGTTCTTAAACCAACAAGGAAATTTAGGGGAATAAAAAAACAGATTCGTATAAACACTGGGAACAATTTCGCAAGGTATCAATAGTCAAAAATTGTGGCGACATGTGGGAAAAATTTAAAAGGCGACAGGTAAAAAAATCTCAAACACCCAGTTCCCCCAGTCCCAATTAGCATTTAAAAAATTTAAAAGCAGGGCAAAGTACACCTCCCGAGGTGTGCCGAGTTCAAATACTTTTTTATGAGTACTCTTAAAGCCCCTGAAGAGAAACCCGAGCCGACCCATTCGATAGATACATTTTAAAACCCTGTTAACGTTTTCCCTGAAAACCAAAATAGCTGTTGCTCAAGAATTTTTCTCTGTTTGCAATACAAAGGAGATTTAAGATCTAGAAAACGGTTTGCAGCCTGGGTTTGTGTTTGTTAAGTTTTTTTGCAAAACAGTGCGAGCTACGCCCTGGGAGAAATCCCAAAAGTCGGGGGATAAACTTAGATTTATGCGATACATAAGCCTGTTCAGTATTATCCTCTCAAGTACTTTGCACAGACAGGAGATCAAGGAAATGGGCCTGTATTTGTCAGTATTGGTTTAGGTATAGGAATGATTAAGCTTTTAGTCCAGGAGCTTGGGAGGATTCCTTGTGATAGGCTGAGTCTATACAGGTGCAAAAGTGGGTTGCCTGGTACCTGAGCAATGTGTGAAGGACGCTGTAAGTAATGCCATCTTCGCCAGGGGCGGTTGCCTTACCTTTCAAAAGGGCATTACTTAGTTCCCACTCGGTTATTTCGGCAAAGTCGGAGGGGTCAATAGCAGCACAGGCTACTGCTATATTAAAGTTCCTATTTATTTTCGACTTGTCGAGTTGATCTTTTATTCCTTGTGGGAGTGAGCTTAGCTGAGGATTCCCAGCCCACTGCTCTAGCAGCATATTAGCCTGCTCTTGTGGACTGTGGAACTGCGGTGTTGTGAGAGTTTTACTTGTCGGCCTATTAATTTTTCTCCACATGTCAGCCACAGAAGTTTGACCATTAATACCTTGCAGAAATTGTTCCCAGTGTTTACTACGAATCTGATTTCCTTGTTGGCTTTAAGAAACAGCAGATAAACTGAACTAAACTTACCCTCTGTTTACGAAAGAATATTATACATAAATACCACATTTGGTCAAATCAATTCGAGAACCCCTCCATTGTACAGAGTTCCAAAGACAACTAAAACACAGAACAGAGGAGCTAACTTTGCATGACAACACCGATTCATACTCAAATCCATGGATACAAGTAACATGTAAACAATTAGCTCAGCTGAACATACCCATAACTAAGACCCTACATGGACGTTCTGTACCACCGTGGAAAATGTCGGACCTAATGTATATTATACGACTGCCCCCAAAAAAGACAGTGTCTCCCCTGCAATACTTAAGCAGTATGCACCTGCAATTATAAATGAGCATCTTGAAACTCTGTCCAATGCATATGAATGCTACACTGACGGGTCCTTGCAGTCTGGGAGGTGAGCAGGAGGTGCTTTTGTTGTATATAAAACAATATCTTGCAGCACCAGGATTGTAGGTGGGTTCATGACTGGGCTAGCTCTACGCAAACTGAGTTGGCAGGAATACTCATGGCCACCGAATTTCCATTGAATCAAGGCTCGGGGGTAATATTCTGTGATTCACAGAGTGCTCTCCAGGCTCTGAACACTCTAGACAAAGGTGCAGTAAATATCGCAAATGACATCAGGATAAACGTGTATCGCGCAAAAGAACTTTCTCTCTTTTTCTCTCTCTTTCTCTCTCTTTCTCTCTCTTTTTTTCTCTTTCTCTCTCTTTCTCTCTCTTTCTCTCTCTTTCTCTCTCTTTCTCTCTCTTTCTCTCTCTTTCTCTCTCTTTCTCTCTCTTTCTCTTCTCTCTTCCTATACTCTATTCCTTCTTCTATCTTCCCCGATCCAAATAAACGAGAAAAAAAACTCCATCAACGTCGCATCTCAGTTAATCAATATCTTCCCTGAATGTGACTGATGGGCTGTTAGATCTACCCACCTCTCACTGAAGACTCATTTAGCCACTTGTGCGATGATGAATTCTGTCACTAATTAATTATACTGCCCGTGAAACATTTTCAATTAAAGACCTTTTATTAACTTCCCCGATAATTGTGTGTGTTTTCCCGATGAGGGCAAGTAAATTTGCCCAGGTGTGGTGGCAGTGTGCCCTTTCTTGCCCTTTCCGCCCAATCATTTCTGCATTCAAATCAAAATGATTACTTATACGAGGCAGGGGGGGGTGGTGTGCGGTGAGGGGTTTTGGTTTATAGGAGAGTATGTTTGGGGGAGTGGGGGGGGGGGATGGTTGTGTATTTTTGGTGTTGTGTGATCACGCACACACACACATACATATAAATATATTAATTTTATATATTTTATATAATATATAAATAAATATATATAAAATTTTATAAAAATTTTTATGTATATATATATATATATATATATATATAATATATATATAATAATATATTTTTTAATTAATATATTTAATTAAATTTATATATTATAATATTTAAAAAATATTTATTATTTATATATATTTATTATTATATTTTATTATATATTATATAATAATATATATATATTAAAAATATAATAAATATTATAATATATTATATTTATAATATTATATTATATTTTAAAAATTTTATTATATAAAATATATATTTATTTTTATATATATATTTTTATATTATAATATTATTGTTGTGGTGTGCGGAACACACACACACACAAAATCCCCAAAAAAACCATCCCTCCATCCCTCCCTCCCCCAAAACTACTCCCCTACTGAACCAAACCCCTCACACGCACAGACCCCACCCTGCCTCGTAACAGTAATTATTTTGCTTGAATCAGAAGACTTGGTGCAGGAAGGCAAGTAAGGCACATGCACTGCCACCACACCTGGGCTAATTACTTGCCTCTCACTCGGGAACACACACACACAATTATCGGGGAAGTTAATAAAAGGTCTTTAATTGAAAATGTTTCACGGGCAGTATAATTAATTAGTGACAGAATTCATCATCGCACAAGTGGCTAAATGAGTCTTCAGTGAGAGGTGGGTAGATCTAACAGCCATCAGTAACATTCAGGGAAGATATTGATTAACTGAGATGCGAGTTGATGGAGTTTTTTTTCGTTTATTTGGATCGGGGAAGATAGAAGAAGGAATAGAGTATAGGAAGAGAGAGAGAAAGAGAGAGAAAAGAGAAAAGAAAGAGGGAAAGAAAGAGAGAAAAAGAGGAGAGAAAGAAGAGGGAGGGGGAAAAGAGAAAAGAAAAGAGAGAAGAGAAAAAAAAAAGAGAGAGAGAAAGAGGGGAGGAAGAGGGAGAAAAAGAGAGAAAGTTCTTTTGCGCGATACACGTTATCTGATGTCATTTGCGATATTACTGCACCTTTGTCTAGAGTGTTCAGAGCCTGGAGAGCACTCGTGAATCACAGAATATTACCCCCCGAACCTTGATTCAATGGAAATTCGGTGGCATGAGTATTCCTGCCAACTCAGTTTGCGTAGAGAAGCCCAGTCATAAACCCCACCTACAACCCTGGTGCTGCAAGATATTGTTTTATATACAACAAAAGCCCCTCCTGCTCACCCTCCAGACTGCAAGGACCCGTCAGTGTAGCAATTCATATGCATTGGATAGAGTTTCAAGATGCTCATTTATAATTGCAGGTGCATACTGCTTAAGTATTGCAGGGGAGACCACTGTCTTTTTTTGGGGGCAGGTCGTATAATATACATTAGGGGCGACATTTCCACGGTGGTACAGAACGTCCCTGTAGGGTCTAGTATGGGTATGTTCAGCTGAGCTAAGTGTTTACATGTTTCTTGTATCCCTGGGGTTTGAGTATGAATCGGTGTTGTCATGCAAAGGGTTTGCTCCTCTGTTCTGTGTTTTAGTTGTCTTTGGAACTCTGTACAATGGAGGGGTTCTCGAATTGATTTGACCAAATGTGGTATTTATGTATAATATTCTTTCGTAAAACAGAGGGTAAGTTTTGTTTAGTTTATCTGCTGTTTTTTAAAGCCAACAAGGAAATCAGATTCGTAGTAAAACACTGGGAACAATTTCTGCAAGGTATTAATGGTTTAAACTTCTGAGGCTGACATGTGGAGAAAAATTAATAGGCCGACAAGTAAAACTCTCACAACACCGCCCGTTCCACAGTCCACAGAGCAGGCTAATATGCTGCTAGAGCAGTGGGCTGGGAATCCTCAGCTAAGCTCACTCCCCCAAGGAATAAAAGATCAAAATCGACAAAGTCGAAAATAAATAGGAACTTTAATATAGCAGTAGCCTGTGCTGCTATTGACCCCTCCGACTTTGCCGAAATAACCGAGTGGGAACTAAGTAATGCCCTTTTGAAAGGTAAGGCAACCGCCCCTGGCGAAGATGGCATTACTTACAGCGTCCTTCACCACATTGCTCAGGTACCAGGCAACCCACTTTTGCACCTGTATAGACTCAGCCTATCACAAGGAATCCTCCCAAGCTCCTGGACTAAAAGCTTAATCATTCCCATACCTAAACCTAATACTGACAAATACAGGCCCATTTCCTTGATCTCCTGTCTGTGCAAAGTACTTGAGAGGATAATACTGAACAGGCTTATGTATCGCATAAATGCTAAGTTATACCCCAGACTGTATGGATTTCTCCCAGGGCGTAGCAGTCAGCACTGTTTTGCAGAATACTTAACAAACACAAACCCAGGCATGCAAACCGTATTTCTAGATCTTAAATCTGCCTTTGATATTGCAAACAGAGAAATAATTCTTGAGCAACTAGCTAGTTTTGGTATTCAGGGAAAACTGTTAACATGGATTCAAATGTATCTATCGAATCGGTCGGCTCAGGTTCTCTTCAGGGGCATTAAGAGTACTCATACAAAAGTATTTGAACTCGGCACACCTCAGGGAGGTGTACTTTGTCCCATGCTATTTAATATCTTAATGCATAGATTGTGGACTGTGGAACTGCGGTGTTGTGAGAGTTTTACCTGTCAGCCTATTAATTTTTCTCCACATGTCAGCCACAGAGGTTTGACTATTGATACCTTGCAGAAATTGTTCCCAGTGTTTACTACGAATCTGAGTTTTTAATTCCCTGAATTCCTTGTTGGCTTTAAGAAACAGCAGATAAACTGAACTAAACTTACCCTCTGTTTACGAAAGAATATTATACATAAATACCACATTTGGTGACAAATCAATTAGAGAACCCCTCCATTGTACAGAGTTCCAAAGACAACTAAAACACAGACAGTCTCTGCTTCTGTGTCATATACTGTCAGTGATCTACTATTGATGAAATGCTTGAATTCTTCCCCATTACTATTACGCCGGTTGTCTCCAAAGTGTGGGTGCCTTGCATTGAAGTCGCCCATGCATAACTAGCCAGAAATTTAGAGTATCTGGCATATACATTATACAGTGAAAAATACCCAGAGGCAGTCTGGATTTTTAGATGATGAAATTGAACATCAGTGTTCTCGGATTTTTTAACTAATTTATGTGACAGTGTTACCTGCACGTATGTCAACAATCCAGTCATGGCTGTATTCACATATGAATAATACCCCTTAAGTGCAGGTGCTATTTTCATCTTAGCAGCGGCAGCAAAAGGTTCTTGCACGCATATAACATCAAGATTATATCTACGGTTGTAGAATTCTAGATCACTCAGCCCAGGCTTAATGCTACGCATATTCCATGATATGAATTTGATTGTGCGTTTATCCATATATGAATAGTGTTTTAGAAGGCAACCTGTACTTCATGCTGTTATATCCTCTAAAACGAATTATAGATTCACATAAGAAACATATAACTTTATGATTATGGATTTCATTACAGATGGTAGTCGTGGACTGAAAATTACTTTTAACCATTTTAAACATTTGGTCTTAGCTTTGTTCCACTTCTCAGCACAGTCCCTTCCGTTTTTGTGCCCAGATGCACCTGAGGGCGGGTTTGGCACACTGGACTCGACGTCACAGGGACCCTGATTTTGTTCGTGGCTGCTGTCAGCGCTGACACGCCCAATTTGGGTTTATCAACACTGGCGGTCTGACAGCGATTCTCCTCGCTCGTTCTTTTATCACTAATGGTAACGCTAGTATCACGACAATGACAATCACTTTTAATTTTTTCCATTTCCTGCCTCAGCGTCGTTATTTCACTTATTAAGTTATTGTTTTGATCTTTCAGAGCTTTCATTTCCTTTAAAAGTTCAAGCACATTTACGTCGCCTTGGTCAGCTGGCGTGACGTCACTTCTGTCACATGGTTTTGCGGGGGATTCCCCCGCCTGTCCTGCGCTCATCCCTGCTTGAGGGTGAGGGATGGTTGCCTCGGCTGCCGCCTGGGGAGGGAGGGGGGGCGTTGTCTTCAGTTCAGAGAGTATGTAAAGCTTTGGCGGCCCGAGTACCCTCTGTGAGGATCAGCATCATCTTGCTCCCCTTTTCTCCCCCAGCTGCGTAACCTTGTTGCGTAGTTCGGTGGCCTCTTCACCCCCACTCGCCGGCAGCCGCGGGAAATCTCTGCGGCTGGTGACGTCACACAGGGCACGGTCGGCCGCTTCCCCGGCACGCTGGTCGCGGGTTGGGTTGGGAGGGCCGCGCTGGTCACTCGCGGTCGGTGCTGGTATCACAGGGGGTGGAGGGGGAGGGGACAGGGCAGGGAAGGCCGTGCACCCCCAGTGCCAGGCAGTCACACCTGTCATCCCACACCTGAAGCACGATGGGATAAAGCCTGGTGCATCTGCAGTACTCTCTCCTGCAGCACTGCGAGGACACTCCTTGGCAGTATGTTGGTCACCACATGCTGCACAGCGTGCCTTGCCTTTGCAATACTTAGCTATATGGCCACTTCCCATGCAGTTATAGCAGATCACAGGGGATGCCCTCCACGGTCGCACGTGGCTGGCGGGCATGTATTGTCCAAAGAAGTGGTATAACTGGGAGGTGGTTGCTCTCCTTTCCATATTATGCGGATGGGGTTTAGTGGTTGCCCATTCTTGTGCACTCTTATGGCCTTTTTAAGATCGAGATCCTTGTTGTAGTGTGTCACAAGGTATTCGTCATATTTTTCTCGTTTTTGTGGTTCATCACATAGTTTGAAGTTGATACCTCCAATTGATCCTTTAATAAGGTCGTCAGTGTATTTCTGCTGCGAGCGAGCGACATACACATACGGTGAGGAGAGAGTGTTTCCTCGCCCCCCAGGGCCGGAGGGTCGTTGCCTAGGTCCTGTAGCCATTAATTTTTTTCCGATTTCGTTTTGCCTTCATGGAAGGCGAGGCGGACATAATTCTTCTTTGGTGCCAGTGGTGTCTTACCGACATTGTTGGGATTTCTTTTTTTCTTTGCTTTTGACTTCACTAATGTGAAGCCGTCACTTCCTCCTTCAGCGTCGCCCACCAGAGCGATCACCTTCTGCGCATGCCCGTTGCATGGCAATGCATTAAGTAAGACTATCCACTGAAGCGCATTCTTCAGCCGCGGGAGGGGTGGGACAGTTATCCACCGCGTCCTCCCCCTCAGTGTTAACATTGCGGTTTCCCCCCATCGTGGGGGTGACCGCAGCGCCTTGCCCGCCCGGCTCGCCCGCCTCGTGACAGGTGATATATAGCGCTCGGGACAACGGGGCACTTAACTCTAACGGTTACCACAGCAGTACTTGGCACTCGGTAGAGGAATTATTTCAAATTCCCTTACAAGCATAACTATTATCACATCACTACTGTCATGTCACTGACTTGCTGATTATATGAGCACCAAATGTTCATGAAATCCTTATACAACTTTCTCGTATATAACGCAAGAGGTTCGTGTGTAAGGAACGAGGGCACCGGAGCACGGCCACCACACGTCCTCTCCGTATGAGGTCACGGGGGATATACCACTAGTTTAGTCCTTTATTTACCACCCTGGCTAACTGCACAGGCGTGGGCAAGCTGTGGTACATTTGATGCATGGTTATAACATATAATGGTATTACATTTCAATTTTAGGCTATAACATTATTATGATAAGTACTATATCAATTACAGAAAGGAACAATTACAGTCGTTTATCTACTCATCTGCCACGCCGGCGTACAGCTTGGGCGTGGAAAGGCATTGCTACATTTGATATGCAGTCATGTGAAGCTACATTCCAAATTTAGGATCTAATATAAGTATATCTTCTAAAAACATCAGAGGATATAAAATAGTTACATAGTTTTCCATACCTCAAGCTAGGTGGCCTGAAAGGCTGAAAACACATGGCACTCTGAGATATAATGTACAAGCGTTCGCTTATATTCTTCATTACACAGTTTACACTTAGTTTCTTCGACATTACAAACTGTACTGAGCTGCCAATACAATCTGTATCCAAGCCTTGTTCTTGTTTTATATAAACCATAGGTGAATGAATCTTGCCTAAACCGGTCATAATGCTTTATGCTACAGCTTTCAGGGCGTTGAGAATTAATTAACTCTGTCAAGTCCTCTTTAAAGGAAGCTTTAGTATTGTATAAAATCTGGAAATAGGTACCCAAGATCTATATCCACATTTTGCTTGTCACATGCTGACTTGCCAGGCGATCAGCATGATCATGCCTGGGGATTCCAACATGCGATGGAATCCACACAAAACGTATATCATGGCCTCGTTCTTTTGCACGATACACTTTTATCCTGATGTCATTGCGATATTAAACTGCACCTCTGTCTAGAGTGTTCAGACCCTGGAGAGCACTCTGTGAATCAAGAATATTACCCCCGAGCCTTTGATTCAATTTAAATTCGGTGGCCATGAGTATTCTGCCAACTCAGTTTGCGTTAGTGCTAGCCCAGTCATAAAACCCCCCTACAATCCTGGTTGCTTCAAAGATATTGTTTTTATTACAACAAAGCACTTTCCTGCTCTACTCCCAGATGAAAGGGGACCCGTCAGTGTAGCATTCATATGCTTTGGGATAGAGTTTCAAGATGCTCATTTAAAATTTGCAAGTGCATACTGCTTAAGTATAGCAGGGGGGACACTGTTTTTTTTTGGGGCAGTCGTATAATATATACTTAGGTCCGACATTTTCCACGGGGGTATAGAACGCCCCATGTAGGGCCCTTGTTATGGGTAGTTCTGCTGAGCAAATTTGTTTACATGTTACTTGTATCCATGGATTTGAGTAAGAATCGGTGTTGTCTGCAAAGGTAGTCCTCTGTTCTGGTTTTAATTGTCTTTGGAACTCTGTACAATGGAGGGGTTCTCTAATTGATTTGACACCAATTGGTATTTATATAATATTCTTTCGTAAACAGAGGGTAATTTTAGTTCGGTTCTCGTATTCCCCAATTCTTGTTGTTCTAGGGGCACCAAGAATGATCCTCATGGCTTCATTTTGTATATGTTCTAAACTAGTCAACTCTGATCCTTGTACAACACTAGGTGCAATGCATGATAATCTATGACTGACCGTATGTTTTGACAAGTAAAAAGAGTCTTGCAATATTGACATTGATACCATGGTCTTTGCCAACAAGGTCCTAAGTGGCTTCAGCCGCTCCCACAGCCTTTTCTTCAGGGGTTTTTGATGAACTCTGCATCATTGACCATCACCCCAAGGATTTGTATTTATGGCAGAGATCTAGCTCAATGTCAGAGGGATGTCTTTGGGTTAAGAGCCTTGGTTTTTTCAATCGAGATTATCAAGCCTCACTCAATAGCCCTTGGAGAGTATATCTAGAATCTCTTGATTCTTTTCCCCGGATGAGGATTTTAATGCAAATATCATCGGCATAGCAATAATGGGGTCGTTTCCCTCAAGTGGGAATCGCCTAACTAATCTAGCATTAAGATGTTAAAAAAGCATGGGGTCAGTACACCTCCCTGAGGTGTGCTGAGTTCAAATACTTTTTTAGAGTACTCTTAATGCCCCTGTTTGAGTACCTGAGCCGACCGATTTGATAGATACATGTGAATCCATGTAACAGTTTTCCCTGAATACCAAAAGTAGCTAGTTGCTCAAGAATATTTCTCTGTTTGCAATATCAAAGGCAGATTTTAAAATCAGAAATACGGTTTTTCATGCCTGGGTTTGTGTTTTTTAAGTATTCTGCAAAACAGTGCTGACTGCTACGCCTGGGGGAAATCCATACAGTCTGGGGGATAACTTGATTTATGCGATACATAAACTGTTCAGTATTTCCTCTCAAGTACTTTGCACAGACAGGAGGTCAAGGAAATGGGCCTGTATTTGTCAGTATTAGGTTTAGGTATGGGAAAAGATTTAAACTTTAGGGCCAGGAGCTTGGGAGGATTTCCTTGTGATAGGCTGAGTCTATACAGGTACAAAAGTGGGTTGCCTGGTACCTGAGCAATGTGGTGAAGGACGCTGTAAGTAATTCCATCTTCGCCAGGGGCGGTTGCCTTACCTTTCAGAAGGGCATTACTTAGTTCCCACCCCGGTTATTCGGCAAAGTCGGAGGGGTTTAATAGCAGCACAGGCTATTGCTATATTAAAGTCCCGATCTATTTTCGACTTGTCTGTTGATCTTTTATTCCTTGTGGGAGTGAGCTTTGCTGAGAATTCCCCGGGCCCCCTGCTCTAGCAGCATATTAGCCTGCTCTTGTGGACTGTGGAACTGCGGTGTTGTGAGAGTTTTTCCTGTCGCCATTAATTTTTCTCCCCATGTCAGCCACAGAGGTTTGACTATTGATACCTTGCAGAAATTGTTCCAGGTTTATACGAATCTGGGGTTTTTAATTCCCTGAATTCCTTGTTGGCTTTAAGAAACGCAGAAGATTATCTGTCGTCTTACTATCTTTAAAAACAATTAGCAAGCTCCTGGACCCGTGTATGTTCCTAGGCCAAAATAGGGTCATTTATCCACCCCGGTGCATAGGGGGGCCTGGGGCCCCCTTTTTCTTCGAGAGTTTTCGTGAACAGACCCATGTGTATAGTAGTCAGTGACAACTTGATTATATCCTGAGAAAAATTTCAACAGTTTTTATTTCATAGGTGTTATACCAGTCATAGACCCGTGCCTGAAGTGATGCTCCAGGCCCGGTGGGGTAATTATTTGAGCCTAGGTGATTTAGGGGCTGTGTCGCTGTCTACAGTATAGTTGTTCGGATTGCAAAGTGGTCACTAACTAACTCTCGTACCAGTGAAGTACAGACATTACCATGAACTAAATTTTTGCCAAATACGTAGTTCTAACCTGCCCCCCTCCAAATGGTCTCTGCTTCTGTGTCATATATGTCAGTGATCTACTATTGATGAAATGCTTGAATTCTTCCCCTTACATTACGCTGGTTGTCTCCAAAATGTGGATGCCTTGCATGAAGTCGCCCATGCATAACGTGCCTTTGGGTTTTGAAAATTGGGGAGGGGAACTAGCCAGAAAATTTTGAGTATCTGGCATATACATTATACAGTGAAAAATACCCCGAGGCAGTCTGGATTTTTAGATGATGAAATTGAACATCAGTGTTCTCGGATTTTTAACTATTTTATGTGGCAGTGTTACCTTTACATATGGGCAACAATCCAGTCTTGGCTGTATTTATATATGAATAATACCCTTAAGTGCAGGTGCTATTTCATCTTAGCAGCGGCAGCAAAAGGGTTTTTGCACGCATATAACATCAATATTATATTTGTGGATGTAAAATTTAGATCATTTAGCCCAGGCTTAATGCTACCATATTCCATGATATGAATTTGATTGTGCGTTTATCCATATGTGAATATTGTTTAGTAGGCAACCCGTACTTCATGTATTATATCTCTAATATTACGAATTATAGATTCACATAAGAAACATATAACTTTATTGATTTTGGATTTCATTACAGATGGTAGTCGTGGCTGAAAAATTTCTTTTAACCATTTTAAACATTGGTCTTAGCTTTGTTCCACTTCTCAGCACAGCCCTTCCGTTTTTGTGTCAGATGCACCTGAGGGGCTGGTTGCGTCAATGGACTCGGGCGTCACAGGTATCCGATTTTTTCGTGGCTGCTGTCAGCGCTGACACGCCACTCTGGTTATCAACACTGGCGGTCTGACAGCGATTCTCCTCGCTCGTTCTTTATCACTAATGGTAGCACTAGTAGCACGACAATGGCAGTCACTTTTTTTTTTCCATTTCCTGCTTCAGCGACGTTATTTCATTAATTAAGTTATTTTTTTGGGCTTTCAGAGCTTTCATTTCCTTAGAAGTTCAAGCACATTACGTCGCCTTGGTCAGCTGGCGTGACGTCCCCTTCTGTCACATGGTTTTGCGGGGGATTCCCCCGCCTGTTCCTGCGGTCGTCCCCGCCTGAGGGTGAGGGGGCGGTTTCCTTGGCTGTCGCCCGGGGAGGGAGGGGGGGCGTTGTCTTCAGTTTAGAGAGTATGTCGCTTTGCGGCCCGAGTACCCTCTGTGAGGATCAGCACATCTTGTCCACCTTCTCCTCCAGCTGCCAACCTTGTCGCGTAGTTCGGTGGCCTCTTCACCCCCACTCGCTGGCAGCCGCGGGAAATCTCTGCGGGCTGGTGACGTCACACAGGGCACGGTCGGGCGCTTCCCCGGCACGTGGTCGCGGGTTGGGTTGGGAGGGCCGCGCTGGTCACTCGCGGTCGGTGCTGGTACCAGGGGGGGGGGGGGGGGGGGGCCACAGGGCAGGGAGGGCCGTGCACCCCCAGTGCCAGGCAGTCACACCTGTCATCCCACACCTGAAGCATGATGGGACAAAGGGCTGGTGCATCTGCAGTACTCTCTCCTTCTGCAGCACTGCGATGGCACTCCTTGGCAGTATGTTGGTCACCACATGCTGCACAGCGGCCTTTCCTTGCAATACTTAGCTACATGGCCACTTCCCCTGCAGTTATAGCAGATCACAGGGGGTGCCCTCCACGGCCGCACGTGGCTGGCGGGCATGTATTTTCCGAAGAAGTGGTATGTACTTGGAGGTGGTTGCTCTCCTTTCCATATAATGCGGATGCGGTTTAATGGTTGCCCATCCTTGTGCACTCTTATGGCCGTCGAGTGCATACACATTTTCAAGATCAAGATCCTTGTTGTAGTGTGTCAAAGGTATTTATCATATTTTCTCTTTTTTGCGGTTCATCACATAGTTTGAAGGTAATCCTCCAATGATCCTTATAAGTTCGTCAACGTATTTCTGC
>NC_051427.1:2832023-2844523 GCF_015228065.2 Penaeus monodon
GTGGTATCTATGTATTAAGATTCGGTTCGTAAACAGAGGGTAAGTTTAGTTCAGTTAATCTGCGTTTCTTAAAGCCACAAGGAATCAGGAATTAAAAAATCAGATTGTTATTAAACACTGGGAACAATTTTTGCAAGGATCAAATAGTCAAACCTTGTGGCTGACATGTGGAGAAAAATTAAAAGAGGCTGGACCAGGTGTAAAAATCTTCACAAACAACCGCAGTATCCACAGTCCACAATCTATGCATTAAGATATTAAATTTTTGTATGAGTACTCTTAATGCCCCTGAAGAGAACCTGAGCCGACCGATTCGATAGATACATTTGAATCCATGTTAACAGTCACAATCTATGCATTAAGATATTAAATAGCATGGGACAAAGTACACCTCCCTGAGGTGTGCCGAGTTCAAATACTTTGATGAGTACCTAATGCCACTGAAGAGAACCTGAGCCGACGATCGATAGAACATTGAAGCCATGTTAACAGTTTTTCCCTGAATACCAAAAGTAGTAGTTGCTCAAGAATATTCTCTGTTGCCATATCAAAGGCAGATTTAAGATCAAGAAATACGGTTTGCATGCCTGGGTTTGGGTTTGTTAAGGTTATTCTGCAAAAAAAAGGCTGGGGTGGGGGGGGGGGGGGGGGGGTGGGGCCGCTACGGCCCTGGGAGAAATCCATCAGTCTGGGGTATAACTTAGCATTTATGCGATACATAAGCCTGTTCAGTATTATCCTCTCAAGTACTTTGCACAGACAGGAGGTCAAGGAAATGGGCCTGTATTTGTCAGTATTAGGTTTAGGTATGGGATTGATTGATTATTTAAAATTATCTGCCGCGTCAACAGCTAAGGTCATTAGCGGCGAATACCTTGTTAAATAGAAATATTAAAATATTTATAACTTTAAAAATCTATCAATAAATATTTTACTAATAACAAAAAACAAATAAAAATCAAAGCATAAAATATGCTTTAAGTATATAAAATATTGCATAAACATTATGCATAATTAAATTTTATTGAAAATATTAGTCTCCCTAAGGAAACTAATAAGACCCTCTATGTCACAATCCTCCCCCAATACATTTTTCAGTGTATATGAGGGAGATAAGTACATACGTCTTTGGTCGAGCAATGTTGCACATCTTTCCACGACATGTGCGACCGTTAATGGCTTTGGCATCCTTCACAAAGTGCTTGACTTTTAGCCATCATCGGCCCATGAGTCAGTCTTGTGTGCCCGATTCTAGTCTTGTGAATGCAACTTCCACTTTTCGGTTAGGTGGATGCTAGTCATCCAACTGCCAAGGTCAGCTTCTAATCTCTCCGCCGTTTGGTTTCTGGAGGTATGCCTCCATTGTTCCTTCAATATTGCGAAGACAACTCCTTATGCTGGGTTTCAGGTCGGTGTGTGGGAGAGGAAAACGAGCATCACAGGTTGAGCAGCAGCGGCCTTGGCCTCTTGATCGGCTCGCTCATCCCACTGATACCAAACATGCGCTGGCACCCACACCAGTGGAGTTATCTTTTGCGTGTTGACATCAGTGCAAGCAATTCTTGAACCTCCCTTACTAGTGGATGTGAGAGTTAAGCTCTTGATTGCTTGCAAAGCACTACGAGAGTCACAATATATCACAATAGAATGGTTCGTTAAGATCTCTAGTCATCTTAACTGCTGCAAGGAGGCATGTACCGTGCAGTAAAGACGAGGCTGCTAGAGAAGAACCTGCCAGATGCAGTCTTCCTTCGGCTCATTGCGCAAAGCCCACACCATTGTCAGATTTCGAACATCTGTATTATATTGCCTTGATTCTTGGTACTTAGAAATATGCTGAAGAAATTTATCTTTGACTTCTGCTTCTGATTATCCCCTTTCCCAATTCGACCGAACCAGCGCGATTGGATTAGTCCCCAAGGTTGGGAATTGGGAAAATTCCAAACGCCAGAACCTTAGTGAGATTCAAATTAAGATCTTCACACAAGATTCCTCATTGCCTACATAGGATCGGCTATCCTAAAAGGGGCTGAAAAACCAATCTGGATGTAGAAGATCCCGGAATCCTTTGTATGCTGTGTAGTAAATCAGGTTCATGTAGTCCCGGTGAATGAAAGAGGTGGTTCTCCACTCACAGCATACAGGACTTCCACAGGTGAAGGACCTGAAAGCCCCAGTACAGATTCTGAGAGCTTCATTATGAACTGAGGTCCCAAACATCCGGAGAACAGAGGAGTGGCAGAAGAAATACACCTCACAGCATAATCAAAGCTTACTACGAATAAGGCTCGGTAAAGCCGTAGAAGCGTTGGATGCGGTCTGCCAACCCAAGATAAATGTGAAAGAACCCGCCAAAATACTAGCGCTTTTGTAGCCTTCCACTTTTAACTGTTTGATGTGAGGCACCCATGTAAGTCTTGAGGCAAAATTAGACCCAAGTACTTCACCCTCTTGGACAAATTGCAGTGGGGTTTGCTCCTAAATAGAGGGAAGGGTGGAATTTTCCTCGTGTGTGGAAATGTATAACCATGGTCTTTGCTTGAAGAAAAATTTGAACCCACGATATGTTGCCCACTTTACAACTCTGATTTATTGCAGCCTGCATGTGTCCTTGCACATCCTGTAAGCTTCCTCCTGAGCAGTTACAGTGTAAAGGTCATCAACATACAGATACATGGAGACAGAACTTGGAACAAATTTACAATGTCATTCTATAGCAATGGCCAAACAGGGGTGCCACACTTAAGGACACTCCCTCTGGGGGACCCCCTTCCAGCTGGTCTTCCAGGTTAGAGAAAAAAACTGTTTCCCAACCCGAACTCTAAATTTCCTGTAGCAAGGAAGCTTTGTATGAAGGTAGGTAATGCTCCTCTTAAAACCATGGTCATAACAGCTCATGAGTATGCCATGCTTCCAAGTTGTATCGTAAGCCTTTCAAGGTCAAAGAAGACTGCCAACATGTGACGTCGCTGTGCGACAGGATTCTGTAGAGCAGTTTCCATCCTCACAAGTGCATCTGTGGTCGATTCCTCATTTCTAAAGCATATTGATATGGGTCAACATGTTTTCTTTTTCTAGCAGCCATTGTCAACCTGAAGTTTTTACCATTTTCTCCATCAGCTTGCAGATGCAAGCTGGGTGAGAGAAATTGGTCCTGTAATTTCATGGTGGGGAGGCATCTTTGCCAGGTTTAGGAACAGGAATGATTATAGCCTCTTTCCATGTGGATGGCACTGTGCCCTCTCTATAGATCCTATGAATAGGTCTCAACAGGAAACTTCGGGAAGCTTCCGGTAAGTGAGATATCATTTGATATGGAATATTCGTCACTTCCTGGGGCAGTCTTACGCAGAGCTTGCAAAAGCAGAGTCCATCTCCTTGCGCAAAAAATGGCAAATTGTATGGAAGTGCTGCTGCAGTCCTAATGAAGAAACGACCACGGGGTGTTGTTCCTTTCAACACTGAAAGGTTGGAGGAATCGAGCAGTGTTAAGATTCCAGAGGAGATCTCTGCCATGATTTGAGCTAGCTCATAGCAATATCTTTTTTGTCTGTGATGATTATGCCATCTATCATTCAGAGCAGGTTGTTGATATGGATGTGCTCTTTACAAGCTATCTAACGCACATTGTACCCAACACCATGCTAAGGGGGTCCAGAGTTAATCGAGGAGACATACGGTCTCCACGACGTCCGTCTAGCCTCCGTTAGCACGCGCCTGGCCTGGCTCGGGTCTTTTTGTAACTGATCAAGGTTACAATGAGGGGCGTCGTTCAACTGCCTAATGCAGTTCCTTGCCTGACAGCTGTGGCATTCATCAGGACCACCATGGTACTGGGAGGTCGACGGTACTGTCCGCTTAAAACCCACAACCTTTGGGAATGGATGCTTCTGCTGCAAGATGAATCGTGATGTGAAGTTGAATTAACAGCATCTTGAACACACTGGAAATCATTCACAGATCCTTGCAATAATGCAGTTGGATTTAAAAAGATTCCAGTCTGCATGTTTCAAGTCCGCCATCTCTGCACTCCATTGACTGGAATGCCATTCACCTCCTCCAAAAGTATGGGAAAATGGTCACTTTGATGTAAGTATTCCATGATCTGCCAAGTGAAGTTCAACTGGTGAATCAGGGAGCCTATGATAGGTCTATATGGAGAAGTCCCAGTTTGAACTTGGATAAAGTGTGGGGAGTGTCACTGTCAGTAAAACTGCATCTATCTAAGAACAAGGAATCGGCCCTTGCTCGAGGGTGGCACAAAGTTCTCAACAGAGGTGATTGCGACCATTGAAATTCTCCCAAGAGTAGAAATGGATGTGCAACTGCCAAGTCCATCTTCCAAAATCATCTATGTTGAGACTTATGTGGAGGAAGGTAGATGATGCAACAGTGTAAGTCGTGTCAAGCCTATTCTTCACAGCCTTCACCTGCAGTGTTGTCTCCGCAGGTGGTGGCCTGCGAAGGGAATATCTTGACGACCATTTACTGCTCATCCTCCATGAGGTCCATTGTCAAAGGGTCCCAAATGGGCTTAATTTGGAATCCTTTCAGGGAAATCGGATGATTTTCCCTGGCTCAAAATCTCGGTAGACAATACACAAACTGGATTAATTGAAGCTATCAGCATATTGCAGTTCTTCCCATTTTGCATGAATTCCCTGACAGTTCCTTGGATAGGGTACCAGTTCTTATATTATTTCTGCATAAGGTGGTGTGGCAGCACCTTTGGTCAAAGGTTTGCCTCACCACTTTAGGCTGTCCTTCAATGATCTGGGAGTACCTTTAATGGGTTGTTTACCTGTGGAGCTAGTTTCCACAGGTTTCCTTGGAACAGGTTCAGATTTCTTTGCCTGGCAAAGAGAGGGACCTGGAGCCTTGCTTCAGGGGCATTCTGTCTAGCAGCGGAGGGCCCCTGGGATGTTGTGGCAGCTGGAGTCTTTTGCCACAGGCTCAGGACTCTTTGCCTGGGCAAAGGCGTGCCTGAGCCGTTACTTCAGGCATTCTGCCTAGCAGCAGAGGCCCCTGTGGATGTGTTGGTAGCTGGAGCGTACCCATTGAGCCTCTGGCGCCTTAAATGGTTGGCTCCAAAAGACCTTACTTGGGAGGAGGAGTCTCCTCAATAGACCCCTAAACTCCCTACTCCGTGCTGGTGGAACAAACTACAGAGGCAGTGTCAGCAATTTCCGGAACTGAGGGTTAAAGAAAGTGGCAGAGTGTGTGTTGTAAGAAGCATTGGAGGGCAAGGGTTTGGTGGGAAGGAGGATGGGCTAGAACCGAAGCAAGGACTTACCTGGCTGTGCAAATAGCACACGGGCACGTCGGCTTTGCCTCTGGAAAACTAACTCTTCTTCCTGCTCCTTATTACCAATACTTCCTTTTCAAATTTGTACCTTTACAATGCTTGAAAGAAGCTTAATGAGCCTCTTGCAGTGGTAACAGCATATTGAACCTGGACAGTTGTCCTCTCCTTGAGACCTGTTGTACCCACACCTTAAACATACTCTTGGTTGCTCACTTTTCTTTAAAACGGCAAGAGTGGGGCTCCATGCCCATAACCCTGGCAGTGGAAAGCAACCGCATAGGGGTTGGGGGCACATATGGCTTTACCTTGAGGTGGTACCATGCAACTTAAACGATTCTGGAAGGGACTAGTAATGTGTTTAAAAGTTAGAAGAGAGCTGGGTCGACTGTTCCAAACCATTCAAACTTTCTTCTTAAAACGTTTTAATGCCACTACATTAAAAATCTCTAGTTCCTTAACAGTTTCTCCTCAGAATACCTCATCAGGCTCGGGAAAAAACAATCCCTTACACTGATTAAGGTTTTGTGAAGGAGGAACATGAAACTTGAGCCCCAGGAAATGTCGCATATCGCACGCAGACGGTCACTCTCGTCTGGTGACGAAACCTCAATTATCAGGCTACCATCTCGCTGTTGGGTGATGTGACGGATCACGTTGACAATACTTCAACAATTTTTCGATGTACTTCGAAAATATCAAGATCCATGATGATACACCATCCAATGGTCTTCACTACTAGGTACCTCTACTATATGAAATGTTTTTCATATTTACCAGGTCAGATTTCCTTAGTGGATTGAGGAGGACTTTCCCCTTTCTTAACCTGGTTTGGGAGCCCGGGAACCCATTACGATTCCCGTCTTGCCTTTGGGAAGCTGAAGGTTCCAAAGTGACAATACGTGATGTCCAGAGGGATTGGTCGGGGGATTGCGTAGGTCGTCAGGGAGAGAGCCTAGTCTTTGTAAATTTGTAGCACTCATACAAATAGAATTCTTCATTTCCTCACCCCCCACCCCACCATGGAGTCCAACGAAGGGGGAAGTATAGTTGGAGATCAAAATCTTCCAACAGCCACAGGGGTTAATGAGGAAATATACTCAGGCCATATTACAGTACTGATGGCAGTGCGGGACTATGCACTACCGAATGAATAGTGCCTGCTTGACCCTAGCCATATTTGACCAGCCGATTGAACTTGACCGGGCCTTGATCAAGCCGGCCGTCTAACCAGAATAAAGGACCAAAGAGGTGCGGTGCTAGCTGCAGGGCGCAGCGTGCAGCATCGCTCAACCTCCAGGACTCCTGTCTCCTGGTAATACGGGATGCCAAGCACGGCAAACACCACGTGGGAGAGTTCTCCTGGTCCAAGATGAAATGAAAAAACCAGGGGTGGGTGCCACCATCCCTCCATAGGCCTTGGTGCACCAGGAAAGCATTTTGTCTCATCCACTCACTGGGGACACCTCCAGTAGGGGTAGCCCTCTGGTCCGGACTCAACCAGATCAGTGGGACCTCAAGCCCCCCCACCGCGGCAAGGCGGTTTCCGTTAGGGGGGGTTAGGTATGGGAATGATTAAGCTTTTAGTCCAGGAGCTTGGGAGGATTCCTTGTGATAGGCTGAGTCTATACAGGTGCAAAAGATGGGTTTGCCTGGTAACGAGCACAAAAAAAAAATTTTGTAGTGAAGGACGCTGTACGTAATGCCATCTTCGCCAGGCGGTTGCCTTACCTTTCAGAAGGGCATTAACTTAGTTCCACTCGGTTATTTCGGCAAAGTCGGAGGGTTCAATAGCAACACAGGCTAATTGACTATATTAAATTATAGATATTTTTCGACTTGTCGAAAGTTGATCTTTATTCCTTGTGGGAGTGAGTTTGCGAGGAGTCCCACCCAATGCTCTAGCAGATAGAGCCTGCTCTTTGGACTGTGAACTGCGGTGTTGTGAAAGTTTTACCTGTCGGCCTATTAATTTTTCTCCACCATGTCAGCCAACAGAAGTTTGGACAATTAATACCTTGCAGAAATTGTTCCCAGTGTTAATACCGATCGATTCATTGTTGGCTTTAAGAAACAGCAGATAAACTGAACTAAACTTACCCTCTGTTTACGAAAGAATATTATACATAAATACCACATTGGTCAAATCATTAGAGAACCCCTCCTGTACAGAGTCCAAAGACAACTAACACACAGAACAGAGGAGCTTACTTTGCATGACAAAACACGATTCATACTCAAAATCCATGGATACAAGTAAAATGTAAACAATTAGCTCAGCTGAACATACCCATAACTAAGACCCTACATGGGACGTTCTGTACCACCTGGAAATGTCGGAACCTAATGTTATATACGATGCCCCAAAAAAGACAGTTGTCTCCCCTGCACTACTTAAGCAGTATGCACTGCAATTATAAATGAGCATCTTGAAACTCTGTCCAATGCATCATGAATGCTTACACTGCCGGGTCCTTGCAGTCTGTGGAGGTGAGCAGGAGGTGCTTTTGCTTGTATATACAAACATATCTTGCAGCCCAGGATTGTAGTGGGTTCATGACTGGGCTAGCGCTACGCAAACTGAGTTGGCAGAATTTACTCAATGGCCACCGAATTTCCATTGAACAAGGCTCGGGGTAATATTCTGTGATTCACAGAGTGCTCCAGGCTCTGAACACTCGAGACAAAAGGGCAGTAAATATCGCAAATGACATCAGGATAAACGTGTTATCGTCGACAAAGAACTTTCTCTCTTTTCTCTCTTTCGCTCTCTTTCTCTCTCTTTCTCTCTCTTTCTCTCTCTTTCTCTCTCTTTCTCTCTCTCTTCCTATACTCTATTCCTTCTTCTATCTTCCCCGATCCAAATAAACGAGAAAAAAGCCTCCATCAACGTCGCATCTCAGTTAATTCAAATCTTCCTGAATGTGATGATGGGGCTGTTAGATCTACCCACCCCTCACTGAAGACTCATTTTAGCCACTCGTGCGATGATGAATTCTGTCACAATTAATTATACTGCCCGTGTGAAACATTTTCAATTAAAGACCTTTTATTAACTTCCCCGATAATTGTGTGTGTGTGTTCCCGAGTGAGAGGCAAGTAATTAGCCCAGGTGTGGTGGCAGTGCATGTGCCTTACTTGCCTTCCTGCACCAAGTCAGTTACTGCATTCAAGTCAAGATAGATTACTGTGATACGAGGCAGGGTGGGGTGCGTGTGCGTGTGAGGGGTTTGGTTCAGTAGGAGAGTATGTTTGGGTGAGTGGAGGGATGGAGGGATGGTTGTGTATATTTGTGTGTGTGTGTGTATCACGCACACACACACATACCATAATTATATATATATATATATATATATATATATATATATATATATATATAATTATATATATATATATATATATATATATATATAATATACATTAATATATTACATAATATATATTATATAGATATATATAATAATAGATATAGATATATCTATATATATAATATGCATATATATATACAATATATAATATATATATGCATATATATATACATATATATAATATATATACTAGATATATATATATATATTATAGGAGAGATATATATATGTAGATATATAGATTATATATATAATATAGATATCTATAGATATATATAGATATATATATGTAGATAAATATGTGTATATATATATATATATATATATATATATATATATGTATATATATATATATGTATATATAATGCAGATATATATATATATATATATATATATATATATATTATATAATATATATATATCATATAGATATATCATCAATAACCCGGTATGCTCATGTTTGAGCAAGCCGTGGACTCTCCCACATCCTTCGCCACTAAACTCGATCTTACGCTTTCTTTCCACTTGTACCATCGGACAGCCTGCAAATATATTTGAATGTCGCTCAGTTTGTCTGCGTTGCCTCTTTCCTCTGTTTCCTATCACCATCCCTGTCAGCAAGTTTTTCTCATACTTTACTTCTCATCCACATGACCAATAAACTTTAATTTCCTTCTGTTCAAGATGTCCAACAGCCGCGTCTTTACGAATTATTTGTACAGGCCACTTCATCATTCGTCTTCTTCTCTGTCCCAGCTAATACGCAGTATTTCGTCTGATAAACACACATTTCAAAAACATGTGCTCTTTTCTTGTCTATCTACCGCACCCAAACATCAGAAACCATATGATGCAATTTGGAAAAAACTACTGAGTTCAATAACTCAGCTTTGTCAGTAAGTAAATGCTCGGTCTTTCCAGATGTTATGAGGAGCATTGGGGAGTTTTTGGCAATGTAATTCTTCTTTTTATCTCGGTGAATCATCATATGTATAGTAAAAACCGCTCCAAGATAAGTGAACTCTTTCACATTTTCCACAATCATTTCCATTGAATGAACATGTTCATCATTGTTCATTGCCGGTTATCTTTGAATCTCATGGATATAGTTTATGGCATTAAGAAAACAAAGCCAGCATTTTCGCTTGCTTTCTCTAAACTTGATCTAGTAGTGTTGGCTAGTTCAGTGATACTGCTGGTAATCAAAAATATATCATCGGCGTACCTCCAGATTTGATATTTTGTATCCTCCAACATCACAGTCCTTCAAATTCTCTAGAGCACCTCTCTAATTGTTTCAGAATCTATATAAAGAGGTGCGGAGACAGAATGCAACCTGTCGCAACTCCTTGTTTGACTTCGACCATTCTGTAACCCATAAGTGTTCTTACAAATTTTTACAGCTGCTTGTTGTGGTCTTACATGGCTTTATTAGTTGGATGATTGTTTTGGAAAAATTTCATATCGTTCATGTTAATTCCAGGGGGATATCGTGATCACAACAAGTATCAAAAGCTTTCACATAATGATGAAACACAGGTATAGGTCTTTTGATGTTCCTCTGTTTTTCTCTATGAGCAATTTTAAATTTGAATCTGGTTTCTGGTTACCTTTTCCAGGGCGAAAACCTGCCTTGTTCGTCTGCAATTTCCTCTCTTAACTTCAACTTCATTCTCTTCAGCATAATTTCAACAAAATTTTGGCTGCTGTGACTTATTAATGCAATTGTCCTATATTGTTGCATTGGAGTGCGTCACCTTTTTTTAGGTAGGGGAGTAAAGACTGATTTTTACCCCAGTCTTCTGGACATTTGCTTATTCCATATTTTTGTACAGAGTTTAGAAGAGTATTCAAACACTTCGCCAGCATTCTTAATTAGTTCTGCTGTTATTTCATCTATTCCGGGGCTCTTGTTATTTCTTTACTCTTTTATGGCTTTTATAAAACTTCGTTCTAGCAGTGGCGGTGGTGTATCTTCGTTGTCATGAGTATAATTAAAGTTGTTGTTAGATCTTTATTCTTTTTGTATAGTTGGAACAATATTGATTCCATGTATCTTTGACATTCTTTTCCATCACATAAAACAAGCCATCGCAGTTTTGATAGTGCCATGTAGTTTAAATTTTAGTGTGAGTTCGTACTCCTGGTAGAGTCTTAGTGTCTTATGATAGAACAGTTTTCATTCTCTGGCAATGTTCATTTAAATATTTGTCCTTATTTTTTTTTTTTTTTTTTTTCCTTGGTCGAAATAATTCTTTGAATTTTGTATTTGTTTTTTGTAAATTACTTTTTCAACTGGATTATTGATTACCTTGATTTTAGGCATCTTGTTTCCATTTCACTAGTGTTTTTTCAGATATCCTGGGGGAATTGTCTTTCTTTTGGCGAGAGTTTCTTAAGCAGTGCTCAGCAGGAGTTCTTTTCCTTCTTCCCACCAACTCATTGGTGTGTTATCATCTTCACATTGATTGAGTATTTCAAATTTGTTTTGACACTGTAATCTGTAATTGTTATCAAGAGTTTGTAGTCGACGCTGTAGAGGTGGTTTGGACGCTCCATCTTTTTGGGTCTTATTTTAAAGTCGATAGTTAGTAGTTGGTGGTCACTGTTGCAGTCGGCACCAGGTCTTGTCTTTGGCAGTTTTATTGCAACTTTTCCATTTGTGGTTCAAGCACAATGTAGTCAATTGGCTTGCAGGTTCTTTTTGTCTAGGTGAAACCACGTGTACAAAGTGTCTTGGGTGTGTTGGAACAAGATTGGCTATAACTAGATTATTTTGTACGACAGAATTCAATAAATCTTTACTCTTTCATTTATATCTCCAAGGCCGAATTTTTCCACAGGTGTCATTTTTAGATCATTTTTTCCTTACTTGGCGTTGAGGGTCTCCCATGATTTACTTTTACATCTTCTGTTAGGGATTGTGTTAAAAGTATCTGGAGAGCGTTATAAAAATTTTTCCATTTGCTTAATCACTTGCAATATTGGGTGGTGCGTAAAGCATTGTATAATACTCATATGATGAGGTTTTGCTAGTATTCTGACTTTTAAATGCGATCATTGATTGGGCTGCTACCCAATTAGGCATTTGCAGTTTTTTTTCGTGGAATCATAGCAAAACTCGTGACTATAATTTCCTGCTTGCTTTCCAGAAAAAAGAACTGTCTTGTTTTCTTTAGTTTGAAACTTCCATTGACTTTCCAATTGGTCTCCACTATTCCTAGATTGAATGTTGATCTCATCCATTTCGTTACAGACAGTATGTAATTTACCCATCTCTTTCATTTTCCTTACGTTCACGTCGAGTTTTAAATGTGTTTCTTAATTGGGACATGTTTCTTATCTTCTTTGTCTTCAGATGCATGTGTAACCATTGTCAGCCTGGGTTGCCCATGACTAACGCGCCCCTTGATAACCCACGCGACGGGCCGGATGTGGTATGAATTATCATTTCTGTATTTAATCATTGGTGTAGAGGTTTGTCAGGAAGAAAATAAAAGTTGAGTGGAATCCCCCCAGGCTCCTTCTCAAACTCGCGTCTCCAACTAACTAGGAGGAACTATCTTCTGCCGCTTTAATAAACAGTTACACTGTAATACCCAGATATATTATTTTGGTGAAACCATTAATCAGAGAATGCAAGGTGTTTTACCAGGATATCCACTGCCCTGCTGCCGACAGCTACGCAAGCCTGGCATAGGGAGCTAATAGGGGCTATCCTGTTCAAGGGAAAACCACAGGGTTGCAGTTTATTGTCTTACCCAGGACAAATATATACTATCTATAAACTATATCTACTATATATATATATATATATATGATATATATTA
>NC_051427.1:2849523-2861671 GCF_015228065.2 Penaeus monodon
ATATATATTACTATATATATATATATATATATATATATATATATATTCACGCACAAACACACACACACATAAATCTAAAAAAACCAACAAAAAAAAAAACACCGGGCGGAAGGCAATGGCAAAACCCACCGCTGTCTAAATTGCCAAGGAAAAATCATGGAAGCCCATGAGCGTCAAGGGCCCGCGGTGCCGAATGGTTAAGAGCGTGGACTCAAGACGTCACGACGCCAATCTGAGTTCGAGGGTTCGAGTCACCGGTCGGCGCGTGTTCCCTTGGGCAAGAAACTCACATCGATGCCCTTACCTAGCCACTGGGTGGCCCAAACCAGCCCAAGTCAGTGCTGGTCCCAAGTCGGATAAAAATAAATAGAGAGAGATTACCTAAAAGGTAACACCGGCACTCTCCGTGGAAAGAAAACTGGGACCCTACAACATTAGTCACTCCAAGAGCAGCACAACATGAAAACTACAATCAAGTATCATGCTGTGACCACGGCGGCTCACACATGAACCTACCGTTAAAAGAAGAAGATATATATATAATATATAGATATATATATATATTATATATATATATATATATATATATATATATATATACACATACATGCATATATATTATATATATATATATATATATATATATTATATATAATATATATAATATATATATATAATAATATATATATTATACACACACCACACCACACACACACACCACACACACACACACACACCCGCACATATATATATATATATATATATATATATATTATATATTAATATATATAATGTAAGATATATTATTATATAACATTACATACACATTTACATATATACACATCTATACATATAGCAACACACATATATACATAATATAATGTCTATACTATAATTCATAATAATCTATGCATGTATATATGTATATTATAATATGTAATATATATATCTAGTATATATATATATATATATATATATATTATATGGATATATATGTATTAATAAGCCCCTCTCTCTCTCTCCTCTCTTTTTCTCGTAGGGGAGTGTTCACGTCGTTTAAATAGGTGGTTAAAGGCCGACCGAGATTGATTAGGAGGTGTCATCCAATCAGGCAAGGGTGCGGACTGCCAAATATCCTCCACATAATGAATTGAAGAGACGCAGATTTCCTGAGGGGAATAAATGGCTGTGTCAAAAACAAAAAAAAAAAAAAAAAAAAAAAGGTTATAGAAATATATACATAATCATATTATATAAAATATGATATATAATAGATACATGAATATATATATATATTATATATCTATATATATATATATATATATATATATTATATTATATATTGTATATATATACATATATATATACCATATATTATATATATATTATATGTATGGTGTGTGTGTGTCCTGCACATTGGTGTGTGTGTGTGTGTGTGTGGTGTGTGTGTTGCGTGCGTGTTTGTCGTGTAGTCGTGTGTGTGCGTGTGTGTATTCTGTTGTGCGTGTATATATATATATATATATAATTATATATATATAATATATATATAATACTATATATATTATATATAACATTATATATATATATACTATTATAAATAATGTAATATAGATATATGCATATATTATATATATCCACTATATATATATATATATATATATATATTATATATAATCTATATATATGATGTATATATATATAAATATATGTGTATATTATATATTATATATATATATAATTAGAACGCACACACACGCGCTTAGGACACAACACACACATACACAACACACACACACCACACACCACACACCACACAACACACACACACACACACACACACACACCCTATATATATATATAATATATTTATATATATATACATTACACACTTACAATATATAATATATAATATATATAATATATATATATATATATATTATAATATATATATATACATCTATATTATATATGTGTGTGTGTGTGTGTGGGTGTGTGTGTAGTGTGTGTGTGTGTGTGCGTGTTTGTGTTTTATGTGTGTGTGTGCGTGTGTGTATTCTGTTGTGCGTGTATGTGCATACGAGTGAGAGTAGAGTGAATGTGCTGTCGTATAAAATGCCTTCAACTCACACCCACCCCACCCCACACACACAACATACACACATATAGTGCTCGCGTGCATGTTAGTGCGTAACTTCTCTACGATATAAAATCAAGGGACAATACTGAATGGTAACAGTTGACACACAGCACTTAATCCCAGTGTAAACCCTTGTTTGTAACAACCAGCTGCAAATCGAATTGTTTTTGATTGGAGAATCTGAAGCGATGAGAGCAGACACTTCACTGCAGGTTTCATTGTGAGGTGAAAATGGTTTATTCCGAAAAGAGAGAAAAAGAAAAATAGTCATGCATGCTTACAAAAATGCTTAATATCACATGACCACACACACACACACGACTCACACGCGCGTACGCACTTCCAAATAAACAGATGGGTTTACACACAAACCCACCAACACAAACACAGACACGCCCCCACCCACACACACACACATACACATCGTTCTCATTCTCTTTTTATGATCTTTTTCTGTTTTCTTTTGCTTTCGTTTTCTGTCTCCCTCTCTGTCTCTCCCCTTCCCCTTTCTCGTCCCTCTCCCACCCTCTCTCTCTCTTTCTCCACCTCTCCCCCCTCTCTCCCTCCCTCCCTCCTCCTCTCTCTCTATCCAATCCTTCCCCCCTCTCTCTCTTCCCCTCTCTACTCCTCTCCAGGTCTCCAGGTTGTATTTCACTTTTTTCCCTTAATGACTTTCGAAGGGTCGAATTCTCTTGTTAAGCTTCAAACAAATAATATGATCCGTCTCTGCTATCCGTTATTTCATATGTTACGTGTAGCTTATGCACGTAGCAAACATATAGTGTATCCACAAGCAAAAGAGAAAGGGATTTTTATTTTTATTTGAAGAATACTAATTATATATATTATATATATATATTATATATATATATATACTATATATATTATATATTAGATATATATGCAGACATATACATATATATATACATACACACACACCACACACACAATAAACACATATATATATATATATATATATATAGATATATATGTAATATATATATATATATATATATATATATATGTACCTATATATATATATATATCTTATTATATAATATATCTATATTATATATCTAGAGTATAGATATATAGATATATTATATTTGTCCTGGGTAAAAAGACAATAAACTGCAGCCCCTGGGGTTCCCTTGAACAAGGATAGCACCCTATTAGCTCCTATGCCAGGGCTTGCGTGAAGCTGTCGGCAGCAGGGCAGTGGCTATTGGTAAAAACACCATTCAGTTCTACTGATTACGGGTTTCAACCAAATAATATGTCTGGAGTATACAGTGTAACTGTTTTAAAGCGGCAGAGATATCCTCCTAGTAGTTGGAGACTGCGAGTTGAGAGGAGCCTGGGGGATTCCACACTCAACTTTTATTTTCTCCTGACAAACCTCTACACAATGATTAAATACAGAAATGATAATTCATTACCCACATCGCCCGGCGCGTGGGTTATCAAAGGGGCTGCGTTAGTCATTGCGCAAACAGGCGACAATGTGAAAACCGGCCATCTGGAAGACAAAGAGATAAAGAAACATGTCCAACTTAAAGAAACACATTAAAAAATCCGGGGGGGGGGGGGGGGAAACGTGGAACGTAAGGAAAATGAAAAAGAGAGGGTAAATTACATACTGTCTGTAACGAAATGGATAGATAAACTTAAAATACTAGAATAAGTGAGACCAATGTGAAAAGTATGGAAGTTTCAAAACTAAAGAAAACAAGACAGTCTTTTTTCTGGAAAAGAAAAGGAAATTATGTCACGGAGTTGCTGATGATTCTCACGAAAAAAACTGCAAATGCACTAATTGGGTACATGGCCCAAAAATGATCGCTTTAAAAGTCAGGAATACTGCAAAAACCTCATATAATTAGTATATACAATGCTACGCACAACCAATATTGCAAGTGATGAAGAAATGGAAATTTTATACATCTCTCCAAGATACTTTTAGACCCAATCCCTACAGAGATTGTAAAAAGTAATATGGGAGACCTCAACGCCAAAGTAGGAAAATAATGATCTTAAAATGACACCTGTGGAAAATTCGGCCTTGGAGATATAATGAAGAGGTAAAAGATTGTATGAATTTCTCGTAGTACAAATAATCTAGTTATAGCCAATAATTGTTCCAACACCACCCAAGACAACTTGTACACGTGTTTTTCAACAGAAAAGAACACGCAGGCCAAATTGACTACATTGTGCTGAACAAAAAATGGAAAAGTTGCATAAAAAATTTCAAAAAAGACAAGACCTGGTGCCGACTGCAACATGTGACCACCCAACTACTAACTATCGACTTTAAAATAAGGACCCAAAAAGAGGAGCGTCCCCAAACCAACTCTAACGCTCGACTACAAAACTCTTGAGAACAATTACAAAGAAATTCACAGTGTCAAACAAATTGATAATACTCAATCAATAGTGAAGATGATTTAAAACACCAAAATGAGTTGTGGGAAGAAGAAAAGAACTCCTGCTGAGCACTGCTTAAGAAACTATCGCCAAAAAGAAAGACCAAATTCCCCCAGGATACGAAAAAACACTAAGTGAAATTGAAACAAGATGCCTAAAATCAGAAGGTATCAATAATCCAGTTGAAAAAAGTAATTTTACAAAAAACAAAATACAAAAAATTTCAAAGATTATGCGACAAAGATAAGGGACAAATATTTAAAAGAACATGCCAGAGAATGAAAACTGTTCTATCATAAGACAAATAAAGAAACTCTTCCAAGGAGTACGAAACATCACACTAAAATTTAAACCTACAATGGACACTATCAAAACTGAAGAGACTTGTTTTATGTGAGGAAAGAAGTCAAAGATACCATGGAAATTCAATATTGTTCCAACCTATACAAAAAGAATAAAGATTAACAACAAACTTCAATTAGACTCAATGACAAACGAAGTAAACCACCGCCACTGCTAGACGAAGTTATAAAAGCCATAAAAGAAGTAAAGAATAACAAGAGCCCCGGAATAGATGAAATAACAGCAGAACTATTAAGAATGCTGGCGAAAGTGTATGAATACTTCTTCTACAAAACTCTGTACAAAAAATATGGAATGAAAAGAAAATGGCAGAAGGACTGGGTAAAATCAGTCTTTACTTCCCATACCTAAAAAAAGGTGACGCACTCCAATGCAACAATAATAGGACAATTGCATTAAATAACGTCCACAGCAGCCAAATTTTGTTTGAAAAATTATTGCTGAAAGATGAAGTTGACAAGTTAAGAGAGGAAATTGCAGACGAACAACAGGTTTCGCCCTGGAAAGGTACCAGAAACCAGATTCTAAATTTAAAATTGATCATAGAGAAAAACAGAGAACATCAAAAAGACCCTTTTGTTAAAACCCTGCGTGTTTTTTCCAAAAATCGGAAATTATGTTTGGGAAAAACAGTCTTTTTTGAATGTTTAACTGGGGTTTGGGGGAAATTTTTTTTGTGTTGTTTCCCCACCCTCAACCGGTGGGGATAATTGTTTTTTCCCACCCCCTGGGGGGGGGTGGGGGGGGGGGGGGGGGTGAACGGTGGAAATAACATGAAAACGGATATGGAAAATTGCCAAAACACATCATCCACTAATAAAAGCCATGTATGGGACAACAAACAAGCAGCTGTAAGAAACCACTTATGGTTTAACAGAATGGTTCGAAGTCAAACAAGGATGTGCGACAGGGTTGCATTCCGTCTCCGACCTCTTTAATATAATTCTGAAACAATATGAGAGGTTGCTCTAGAGAATTTTGAAGGAACTGTGGATGTTGGAGGATTACAAAATATCAAATCTGAGGTACGGCCGATGATATAGTTTGATTACAGCAGTTAGCACTGAACTAAAACAACTAATAGATAAAGTAGAGAAGCAAGCGAAAAAGGCTGCGCTTGTTTCTTAATGCCAAGAAAACATAATATCATGGAGATTTCAAAGATAACGGCCAATGAAAACATGATGAACATGTTACATTCAATGGAATGATTGTGGAAAATGTGAAAGAGTTCATTTCTTGGAGCTGTTTTAACTAATACAGATGATGATTCACCGGAGATTTAAAAAGAAGAATACCAGTGCCAAAAACGCCACAATTGCTTCTCAATGACACTGAAAGACCGTAAGCATTACCTTACGGACAAAGCTGAGGTTATTGAACTCATTAGTTTTCCCACAGTTGCATCAGATGGTTCTGGTGTTGGGTGCGAAGTAGATAGACAAGAAAAAAGATCAAAGTTTGAAATGTGGTGTTACAGACGAATACTGCGTATGCTGGACAGAGAAGAAGACGAATGATGAAGTGCTCGAGAAAAATAAATTTGCTAAAGAACGGCTGTTGGACATCTTGAAACAGGCGAAATAAAAGTTTATTGGTCAGTATGCGAAGTAAAAGTATTGAGAAAAACTTGCTGACAGGGATGTGATAGGAAACCGAGGAAGAGGCAAACCGCAGACAAGACTGAGCGCAATTACAAAGATATTTGCAGGCTGTCGATGGTACAATGGAAATGAAAAGCGTAAGATCGAGTTTAGTGGCGAAGGATGGTGAGAGGTCATAGGCTGCTCAAACATGAGCATACCGTTATTGATGATATATATATATATATATATATATATATATTACATTATATCTATATATAGTATATATATATAGGCATATATATATACCATTATATATATATACATTATATTATAATATTATATTTTATATAATATTATACACCCTATATATACATATATAATATATATATATATATATATATATATATATACTTATACATATGTATATATATAATATAATTATATTAAACATATTATCTATATATAATAAATTATATATATAATATATATATATATATATATATATCTATACATATATATATATATATATAGATATATATATACAATATATATTATATGAGTATATATAATAATTTATTATATGATAATATATATGCATATTATTTATATACATTATATATATATTTGCCCATATATATAATACATTATACTATAATATATATATAATATTATATATATGAGAATGGATATATAGATAGATAGAGATGTAAGAGGAGAGAATTGCATATTATGGTAGTGATTGAGATGGAGTTATATATAGGCAAGAGATATAGATATATATAGAGACGAAGAGAGAGAGGGGGAGAGAGAGAGGTATATATATATATAATATTAGAGAGATAGATATTATATATATGAGCGGATAGAGAGAGATGGAGGATATATATATATCATAGATAGGTATAGATGAGATATGTATAAGTTAGATTATGTAGAAGATATTATATATAGGTATACAGTAAGTGGTATAGTATATATAATATAATATCATAATATATATATATATATAATATATATATATTACACATTAGAGTATAAATATAGATAGTGTGAATATTCTGAATTTATATAATATATATAATGAATATATCATATATATATATATAATAGATAGATAGAGATAAAAATGAGATAGATATATGATAGATTATAATTTTGATTAGATATAGAAATTATTATATTATGTTAAGGGGTTGTGGGGGGTAACCCCAAAACCAAACAACAACACCCAAACCCCAACAACCAATAGAAAAAACCAAACCAACATCCTCCATCCCCTCACTCACCCAAAAACATACGAGCCGACTTGAAACCAAAACCCCGACAAACCCCACAAACAACGGGGGCCCCCAACACCCCCACAACCGCCACCCAAAACCCCACCCCCCACCACCCCCCTGGGGGGGCCCCCCCCTTTCACGGGTCAATTTACAGTAATCTATTTCTTTGACTTGGAATTTGCGTAAACTGGACTTTGGTGCAGGGGAAGGCAAAGTAGGCACATGCCCCACTGCCACCCACACCTGGGCTAATACTTGCCTCTCAATCGGGAAAACACCCACACACCAATTATCGGGAAGTTAATAAAAGGTCTTTAATTGAAAATGTTTCACACGCGGCAGTTATAACTTAATTTTGACCAGAATTCATCATCGCCAAGTGCTAAATGAGTCTTCAGGAGGGGGGGGTTAGATCTACAGGGCCATCAGTCACATTCAGGGAAGATATTGGATACTTAGATGCGACGTTGATGAGGCTTTTTTCTCGTTATTTGGATCGGGAAGATAGACAGAAGAATCAGAGTATAGGTAAGAGAGAGGAAAAGAGAGAGAAAGGGAGAGTTTTTCGAGAGAAAGACGTCGGATGAGAAAGAGAAGAGAGAGAAAGAAGAGAGAAAGAGAGAGAAAAAGAGAAAAAGTTCTTTTGCGCGATACAACGTTTATCATGATGTCATTTGCGATATTACCTGCAACTTTGTCTAGAGTGTTCAGAGCCTGGAGAGCACTCTGTGACACAGAATATTACCCGAGCCTTGATTCAAGGAAATTCGGTGCCAGGAGTATTCCTGCCAACTCAGTTTGCGTAGATAGAGCTAGCCAGTCATTGAACCAACCTACAATACCTGGTGGCTGCAAGAGATTGTGTCTATCTTCCCCCCCCCCCCAAAAGCCCCTCCTGCTCACCTCCCAGGACTGCAAGGAACCCTGTCAGTGTAGCATTCATAGCATTGGACAGAGTTTCAAGATGCTCATTTATAATGGAAGTGCATAATGCTTAAGTATTGCAGGGGAGACACGGTCTTTTTTGGGGGCAGTCGTATAATATACATTAGGTTCCGACATGTTTCCACGGTTGGTACAGCACGTCCATGTAGGGTCTTAGTCATGGGTATGTTCAGCTGAGGAATTGTTTACATGTTACTTGTATCCATGGATTTGCTAGTATGCAATGAATCGGTGTGTCATGCAAAGTAAGCTCTCTGTTCTGTGTTTAGTTGTATTTGGGAAACTCTGTAACAATGGAGGGGTTCTCTTAATTGATTTTGACCAAATGTGTATTATGTATAACTATTCTTTCGAAACAGAGGGGAAGTTTAGTTCAGTTTATCTGCCTGTTCTTAAAGCCACAAGGAAATCAGATTCGGAGTAAAACACTGGGAACAATTTCTGCAAAGGTATTAATTCGTCAAAACTTCTGTGGTGACATGTGGAGAACAATTAATAAGGCCGGACAGGTAAAAACTCTCACCAAACACCGCAGTTCCACAGTCCACAAGAAGCAGGTAATATGCTGCTAGAGCAGTGGCTGGGCATCCTCAGCTATAACTCACTCCCACAAGGAATAAAGATCAACTCGACAAGTCGAAAATATTATAGTAACTTAATATAGCAGTAGCCTGTGTGCTATTGACCCCTCCGACTTTGCCGAAATCACCGAGTGGGAACTAAGTAATGCCCTTCTGGAAAGGTAAGGCAAACGCCCCCTGGCGAAGAGAAGATGGCATTACTTACAGGTCCTTCACTACATTGCCCGGTACAGGCAACCACTTTTGCACTGCTATAGGACTCAGCCTATCACAAGGAATCCTCCCCAGCTCCTGGACTAAAAGCTTAATCATTCCCCTACCTAACCCCCCCTAAACGGAAACCGCCTTGCCGCGTGTCGACCGGGGGGGCTTGAGGGTTCCCAATGATCTGGTGAGCCGGACCAGGGGCTACCCATATTGGAGGGGTCACCAGTGAGGGATGAGACAAACAAAATGTTCCTGGTGCACCAAGGGCCTATGAGGAGGATGGCGCACCCACCACCTGGTCATGTTCATCTTGGACAGGCGAGAACTCTCCCACGTGTGTTTGCCGTGCTCGGCATCCCGTATTACAGGAGACAGAAGTCTGGAGGTGGAGCGATGCTGCACGCTGCGCCCACGGCAGCTAGCAACACACCTCTTTGGTCCTTTATTCTGGTTAGACGGCGCTTGATCAAGGCCCGCGTCAAGTCAATCGAGATGGTCAAATATGGTAGGTCAGCAGGCACTATTCATCGGTAGTGCATAGGTCCGCGACTGCCATCAGTACTGTAATAGTGCTGCGTATATTTCCTCATTACCCCTGGGCTGTTGGAAGATTTTTGAATCCCACTTATAGCTCCCCTCGTTGGACTCCATGGTGGGTGGGGGGTGAGGAAATGAAGAATTCTATTTGTTATGAGTGCTACAAATTTACAAAGATCTAGCTCTCTCCCTGACGGACCTACGCAATCCATCCGACCAATACCTCTGGAACATCACGTATGTCAGTTGGAACCTTTCAGCTTCCAAAGGGGCAAGAAAGCGAATCGTAAGGGTTCCCGGGCTCCCAAACAGGTAAGGAAGGGGGAAAAAGTCCTACTCCAATCCACTAAGGAAATCTACCGGGTAAATATGAAAAACATATTCATATAGTAAGTACCTAGTAGTGAGGACCATTGATGGTGTATCAATTCATGGATCTTGATATTTCGAAGTACATCGAAAAATTGTGAAGTATGCAACGTGATTCCTCACATCCACCCCACAGCGAGATGGTAGCCTGTAATTGAGGTTTCGTCACCAGAACGAGAGTGACAGTCTATGCGTGCGATATGCGACATTCCTGGGGCTCAAGTTTCATGTTCTCCTCCACAAAACTCTTAATTAACAGTGTTAAGGGAATTGTTGTTTCCCGCAGACCTGATGAGTTATTCTGAGGAGAAAATGTTAGAGGAACTAGAGGATTTTAATGTAGTGCAGTTTAAAACGTTTTATTTTAAGAAGAAGTTGATGGTTTGGCCCAGTCGACACCAGCTCTCTTCTAACTTTTAACAAATTAGTCCTTCCAGAATCGGTTAAGTTTAGCATGGTACCACCTCAAGTTTAAGCCATATGTGCCCAACCCTATTAGCGGTGCTTCACTGCCAGGGTTATTGGGCATGGAGCCAACTCTGCGTTTAAGAAAAATGAGCAACCAGAGTATGTGTAAGGTGTGGTACAACAGGTCATCAAGGAGATGACAACTGTCCAGCGTCCAATATGATGTTACCATGCAAAAGAGGCTCATGAAGCTTCTTCAAAGCATTGTAAAAGGTACAAATTGAAAAAGCGAAGTATGCGTAATAAGGAGCAAGGAGAAAAGTTAGTTTCAGAGGCCAAAGCGGACGTGCCCGGGGCTATTTGCACAGGCCAGGTAAGTCCTTTGCTTCGGTTCTAGCCCACTCCGTCCCACCAACCCTTGCCCTCCAATGCTTCTTACAACACCACACTCTGCCACTTCTTTAGACCTCAGTCGGAAATTGCTGACACTGCCTCGGTGAGTTGTTCCACCAGAAACGGAGTAGGAGTGAGGGGTCATTGAGGAGACTCCTCTCCCAAAGTAAAGGGTCTTTGGAGCCAACCATTAGGCTCCAGAGGCCTCAATGGTGACAGCTCCAAGCTACCACCAATCCACAGGGGCCTCTGCTGCTAGGCAGATGCCCCTGAAGAAAGCTCAGGCACGCCTTTGCCCAGGCAATGGAATCCTTGAGCTGTGCCACAAGACTCCATCTGCCACAACATCACAGGGGCCTCGCTGCTAGACAGAATGCCCCTGAAGCAAAGGCTTTCAGGTCCGCTCTTTGCCCATAGGCAAAGAAATCCTGAACCTGTCCAAGGGGAAACTGTGGAAACTAGCTCCACAGGGTAAACAACCCTTAAAAAGGTACTCCCAGGATCATGGCAAAGGACAGCATAAGGGGTGAGGCAACCTTGACCCCAGGTGTTGCCAAACACCTTATGAAGACAATATATAAAGAATTGGATACCCTAATCCATGGAAACTCGTCAGGAATTCATGCAAAATGGACGAACTGCAATATCTGATAGCTTCATAAATCCCAGTTTGTGTATGGTCTACACGCGTTTTGACCAGGGAAAATCATCCGATTTCCCCTGAGAGGATTCCAAATCAGCCCATTATGGGACCTTTCGACAATGGACTCATGTAGGAGTAGCAGTAATGGTACGTCAAGATACTCCCTTCAGGCCATCCACCTGCAGACACATGCATGGTGAAGGCTGTGAGAATAGGCTTGACACGACCTTACACTGTTGCATTCCATCTACCTTCCTCCACATAAATCT
>NC_051427.1:2875585-2878085 GCF_015228065.2 Penaeus monodon
CTCTCTCTCTCTCTCTCTCTCTCTCTCTCTCTCTCTCTCTCTCTCTCTCTCTCTCTCTCTCTCTCTCTCTTTCTCTCTCTCTCTCTCTCTATGTATGTGTATATGTATTTGTACATGTATATGTGTGTGTACATATACATACACACACACACACACATACACACACACACACACACACACACACACACACACACACACACACACACACACACACACACACACACACATAATATATATATATATATATATATAATATATATATAATATATATATATATATATATATATATATATATATATATATATATATATATGTATATGCGTGAACTACGGACCCTTATCAAAGTTATCTTTTGCTGTTTGTTTGTTTCTTTTGTCGAAGCCAAAAGACTGCGAACTGACAAAAAGGCGCAAAGGCACGGAGCTCGGAGGTCATATCAACCTGCACATTTTAGTGGTCATGATTTCTAAGTTATAAAACTGACACATTTTTTTCTAATGGGCATAAGTATAGCGAAATTTGATCCTTGTAAACTGAGTAGGATAGGAACCTTGGCAAGAGCCAAAATAATTTTTTGCACTGTATCAAGATGAATGCAATGGGTCCTGGACCAGCTGAGTAGCTATGCCTAAACCTAACCTTTCTACAGGACTTGCAATATGTTTGTCATGATCAGTATCTGTCCTCGCTAGAAACAATAATAATGATTATTATTATTATAGATAAACTGTTATACAGAAAGATAAAAGGGTATTCTGCTCCTGTAGACAGTTCACACAAACCTACTTCTATGATCCTCTGAATCTCACTCGATTCGATTCAGTCAACTCCGTCCCTCTTACTTTACGCCAGCAACTGCCCCCTCTCAATGTCCTCTTTCTCCTTTGACTGCCCCTCCTCTTTCGCTCCCTTATTCTCTTCCCTCCCTCTTCCATCCCTCTTTGCTTTGGTCATCCTCACCCTTCCCTCCCTGTTTGTCTTATATGTTTGTTTGGTGTTTCTCTACGATGCTTGAGGGTGAAGAACACACCGATGAAAACTAAAGTAGGTTAATTGGAAATCAGCTCTGACAAAAATAATAGGGAGTTCTTCATAGTCCTGTGCCCCACACGCCAGGCTCTGCCCGAGAGTGCTACTGCCAGACGTGTGACTACAGAGACAAAGTAAAATATTGTACTCTACAAATCGTAAAGAGAATCACACTCTTACTTAGGTGATATGTTATACAGCAATGTAAACTAAATATAATCTATATTTCACACGGCGTAACACATCACACAAAAGGCAGTATATATAATATAATCACAACAGACGCACGAGAATATTGTCATCACAACCCGTACATAATGGCATCACAATATGGCAAGCACAACTCACTTTATTATCACAACCCACACTCCCTTTCCCCTTACCCAGCCCCTTTTCCTCTGTAAGTCCCCTCCGTTTCCCCTCTGAATCCCCTTTCCTATCTCACTTTTCTCTTTCCCTTTCTCCTTTTATCTTTCTCCTTAACTTCCCCTCGGATAGTTGTGTAAATAATGAATGTGCAACTATTGAATGACCAACTGCTTCAAAGCAGCGTACCTGTGGCGAGAAAGAAGAATGATAACAACGATAGAACGAACGATAATGATCATAACAATAACATTGATAATAATGCTAATGATAATAACAAAACCAAAAATTATAATCACAGTAGCAACAAAAATAACAGCAACAAATAATAACAATGATGATAAGAATTTAAATAGAATTCTCGTAATATCGTCAAAGGATGCGCGCGTGTGGGTGTCATTCTTTAATACCTACGTTGGCAATCATAGTCCTATTGTATAGCATATGAAGTGACTCTAACTTTGCAGCTACGTTACGTAATAACATTTCGGTTTGTAAATGTTGTGTGTACAGTAGAAATGTCTTTTTGTCGTTTTAGTAGTTGCAGAATTAAATGATAATGTTGCATGGCAAAGTCCTTGTTTGGTATTCAGCGCATAATGGACGTAGCCTCTCGCTCTCACTTTCTTTTAATCTTGTTCTATAATAATAATAATAATAATAATAATAATAATAATAATAATATAATGTTGTTCTATAATAATAATAATAATAATAATAATAATAATAATAATAATGATAATAATATTAATAATAATACTAATACTAATAATAATAATAATAATAATAATAATAATAATAATAATAATAATAATGATAATAATAATGATAATAATAATCGGTTAATTGATTTTCATGCAGCCAGAGACAAACTATACATACATAAACATATAAACAACAAACAGCAAATTCAACTAACAATCTATAACAACAAAATAAACAGATTAACAAAAGCCAAGTACAAAATCAGGTGAGCTGTGTATGTGTGTGTTTCTGTGTGTATGTGTATGTATATATATATATATATATATATATATATATATATATATATATATATATATATTATATATATATATGTGTGTGTGTGTGTGTGTGTGTGTGTTGT
>NC_051427.1:2905585-2908085 GCF_015228065.2 Penaeus monodon
TTATAAATATATATAATTATATATTATATAAAATATTATTAAAAATATAATATATTAAAAATATATATATATATATATATATATGGTAGAATAACCGACAATGCTGGATTTATTGGAAATGAGGCAACAGTTTCGGAACAGTTTCGTGTGTGTGTCTGCTGTCTTCCCCCTCCCTGCCTCGAAAGCACCTATCTATTATCACCACCACCCCACGTCCCTGCATCCAACCACCCACCCGCCTATCCTTCCATCCATCCTATTTATCCAAAAGCAGAATTCTCACCTGTCGTTCTGTAGGTTTTCTCGGACACTTGGTTTGTGTGGCTTCCCTTGCCCGCGGCAAAATTTCCCAGTAGGACACAGCCCCCTGCGAACCCCAGCGATTTTGTTTTTTGTATAAATATATCTATAAAATAAGAATATATATTATAAATTAAAAATATAATATATTAATATTTTTATTATATATTTTATTATATATATATATTATTATATATATTATATATTATATAATATATATAATTATATATGGTGGGGTTGGTGTTTTGGGGTGGTGGTGTGTGGGTGTGTTTGATATGATATATTTTATATATTATATAAAATATATATATAATATAAAAATATTAATATATATATATTATTTTTTTTTGGGTGGTGGTGTGGGGTTTTGGGGTTGGGGTGTGTGTTATTGTGGTCTGTGTGGGGGTGTGTCGGGTTTTGTGTGTTGTATGGTGTATTATATATTATATATTATAAAATTATTATATATATAATATTATATATATATTAATTGTATGTATAATATATATATATATATATATATATATATATATATATATATATGCATATATATATATTATATATATATATATATATATATTATATTATATTATATATATATATTATATATAATATAATATGTGTGGTGTGTGTGTGTTTCTTCTTCTTTTCGTTTTTTATGGTATATATATATACTTATTATTAATTAAATTTTATCTTTCTTTTTTTCTTTTTGATTACAATATATATTCTGTATCATGTCATGTTTTCCCTCCCTCACCAATCCCTCCCTCCCCTTCCCTCCGTCCCTCCCTCCCTCCCTTCCTCTTTCCCGCCCTTACCAATCCCTCCCTCCGTCCCTCCCTCCTCCACTCCCTCCCTTCCTTCCTCCCTCACCTCCCACCTACCCTACTCCTCCCACGTCCCTCCCTCCATCCTCACCAATCCCTCCTTCCTCCCCCTCCACTCCCTCACTCAAACTCCCTCACCGTCCCTCCCTCCATCCCTCCCTCACCCTCCCTCCCTCCGTCCCTCCTTCCCTCCGTCCCTCCCTCCCTCCCTTACCAATCCCTCCCTCTATCCCTCCCTCACCCTCCCTCACCCTCCTTCCATCCCTCCCTCCGAACTCACCGAGCGGGATCCCGGATGATGAGCACAACCGGAACATCGGCTTTGATGAAGTTGTATCGCGAGACGAGATCATTGTTTGCCTTGGTGAGAGCCGCGCCGTGGGTTTTCTGAACGAGGGTCCGGCCGCTGTTGGCTCTGTCTCCTTCGCCGAGGTACCCTGAGGGGGGGAGAGAAGGGAGGGAGATGAGAGGGAGGAGGGAGGAGGGAGGGAGATGAGCGGGAGGAAAGAGGGAGGGAAGAGGGAGCTGAGAGGGAGGAAAGAGGAAGGGAGGAAGGAGGGAGAAGGGAGGAAGACTAAAGGTGAAAGGAGGGAGAAGGAAGGAAGGAAAAAGAGGAGAGGAAAGAGGAAGGGGAGGAGGGAGGGAGGAAGAAAGGAAAGAGAAAGGGAGGGAGGAGGGAGAAGGGAGGAAAGTGAGAGGGAGTGAAAAAAGGGAGAAAGGAGGAATAAGGGAGGAAGAGTAAAGGTGGAGAGAGAGGGAGGAGCGAGGAAGGAACGAGAAGGAAGATGAAAAGGAGGAAGAAGAGAGAAGAGAAGGAAGCGAAAGGGAAAGCCATCAGTAACGAGAAAGAGGAAGGAGGATGAGAGATGATAAAGAACGAGAAAGAGACAAAGGTAAAAGGGAAAATGGGGAAAAAAGGATAATGACTGAGATGGAGGAGATAAAGTGAAGGAAAAAAAACAAGAAATAGCGAAATTAGGAAAGGAAGTGAAGAGAAAAACGAGAAAAATGCGAACAAGACGAAACTGAAGGATAAATAGGATAATGATAATAATGATGATAATTATGATAATCAATGAAGAAATAAAAAAGGGGAAACTGAGAGACGATAATTTTGGGGAAAAAAATGAAAAGTAGGATGAAAAAAAGGGACAATGAAGAAGGAAAAGGAAAATAAATAAAGCGAGAGGACAAGAAAGAACATCATTTCATTTCTTCATCATTATGCATGAACATCGTCATAAGCATCGTTATGAAACATACTTTCATCCAAAAATCAGCATCACAATCGACATCACTATCAATTTCACCGTCATTACTATCATTATCATCATCACTGTCACTGGCACCATCAAGTTCACTATTATCAC
>NC_051427.1:2930585-2933085 GCF_015228065.2 Penaeus monodon
CTTCTCTGTCTTACGAACGCGTCCTTTTATGCAGCGGTTCCCCTCGAGAGCAGATGTTTACTCTTGGGCGAAAAGAGAAAGCCGGGCGTGACCTGCGTCCGCCCAAGGAGAAGGGCAGCTGCTTGGACGAAGGTGTGAAGTGTACTGTCCGGTCTTGCTACGTATTGCTGACTCTCTCTCTCTCTCTATCTGTCTATCTATCTATCTATCTATCTATCTATATCTCTCTCAATATCACTATATATAATATTTATCAATAGATAACCCTAGTACTAATCTCACAAGATAATTATTATGATAATTATTCCTTGAACCTTTGGCGTCCGACATAATTACAGATAGAGATGGGGAGAGAGATAGACAGAGAGGGGAAAGGGGAGGGGAGAAACAGATAGAAGAAAGAAGATAGAGGAGAGGGAGTGAGAGGTGGAGAAACAGGGAGAAGAAGGAAGAAAGGAGGAGAGGGAGAGATAGGGAGGGGAGAAACATTTAGGAAGGAAGAAGGGAGAAGGAGTGGGAAATGGAGAGAGAGGGAAGGGAAAGAGAGAGAGAGACTGGGAGGGGAGAGGGAGAGGGAGGGAGGGTCGGGGGCATCGAATCAATATCTCTGCACGCAGGACTAGATGTATTTTCGCCCAGCGCGAAAAGGTAATGATTTCGTGCTCCATAAATCTCTTCCTCAGTTAACTTAGGCAGCAGGATTTGCGTGCGCTGTGCTTCCGTGTTGCCTGCGTGTAGTTTAAATGCACGAGGGTATTGGCAGAATGTAAAAAGTCTCGGCATTTTAAGCATTTAACTCTATTTCACACGCAATCACCACGCAAACACCATTACACACACTTACACACACTAACACACACACATACACACACACACACACACACACACACACACACACACACACACACACACACACACACACACACACACACACACACACACACACACACACACACACACACACACACACACACACACACACAAACACACAAAACACAAATACACGCACACGCACGCAAGCACACAAACACACAAACACACACACACACCATGATACACAAACTTACACATACATACATACACGTTCACATAGGCACTGTAAGAGTCTGTGATGTACAGCAATGGTAATGAAGGCGACACAGACTGACAGACTTGATATGTTGACAGAGAACAGTGCTAGGCGCGGGGGTGGGGGGGGGGTGTTGACGAGGTGACGGCTACAGGCGTTCTGAAGGTCGGTTTTGGTCACGCTTAATCGTCACCCTTGTGTCCGCGTGGAGCTCACGTGGAGCTTTACTGAGCTTGGGTCCGCGTGTGCCGTCTTCAGTTAATAGTTTACACATAGTCATGCTTATATGCACCATCCATGCACATAGATACACAAACATACTATGCACTTGAACATAGATACACTAACATACACACAAATAGATATAGATACAGACAAACACACACACATCCATGCAGATGCACAAACATATACATATACATTAATATAGATACGCACGCATACATGTGCACATTTACTTAGATACACAAAAATGCCTTGCACATACACGTTCACATAGGCAAACCCGCATACATATACACCTAGATACACTATAGTCACCTGTGTTTCATCGATTGTGTGAAAGCTTTTGATACTGTTGATCACGATATCCTCTGGAATAACATGTACGATATGAAGTTTCCAAAACACATCATCCAATTAATAAAAGCCTTGTATGACCAACAACAAGCAGCTGTAAGAACCACTTATGGGTTAACAGAATGGTTCGAAGTCAAACAAGGAGTACGACAGGGTTGCATTCTGTCTCCGCACCTCTTTAATATATATTCTGAAACAATTATGAGAGGTGCTCTAGAGAATTTTGAAGGAACTGTGGATGTTGGAGGATACAAAATATCAAATCTGAGGTACGCCGATGATATAGTTTTGATTGCCAGCAGTATCACTGAACTACAACAACTACTAGATAAAGTTAGAGAAGCAAGCGAAAAGGCTGGCTTATTTCTTAATGCCAAGAAAACTAAGATCATGAAGATTCAAAGATAACCGGCAATGAACAATGATGAACATGTTACAATCAATGGAATGATTGTGGAAAATTGAAAGAGTTCACTTATCTTGGAGCTGTTTTAACTAATACATATGATGATTCACCGGAGATAAAAAGAAGAATTACCATTGCCAAAAGCGCCACAATTGCTCTCAATAACATCTGGAAAGACCGAAGCATTACCTTACGGACAAAGCTGAGGTTATTTAACTCATTAGTTTTCCCAATTGCATCATATGGTTCTGAGTGTTGGGTGTTGAAGTAGATAGACAAGAAAAAGATCAATAGTTTTGAAATGTGGTGTTACAGACGAGTACTGCGTATTAGCTGGACAGAGAAGAAGACGAATGATGAAGTGCTGAGAAAAATAGATTGTAAAGACCGACTGTTGGACATCTTGAACAAGAGGAAATTAAAGTTTATTGGTCATGTAATGAGAA
>NC_051427.1:2950585-2960585 GCF_015228065.2 Penaeus monodon
CACAAAACCACAGCTGGCACGCAATGAGAGCCATACACACACGGAACGCACAGAGCGGATCATCTGAAAGGGGGGGGGGGTGCTGAGTACGTATATATATATATTATTATAAATTTTATATATATATAATATAATAAAATATATATAAATATATATATAAATATAATATTTTAACATATATATAATTATATATATATTTTATATATATTTTAATATATTAATATTCACAGACACACACACACACATACACACAAAACATATATATATATATATATTATATATATATATATATATATAATATATATATAAAATATTATATATTTATATATATGATATGTGTGGTATAATATATATTTATTTATATATAAATATATATAAATATATAAAATATATATATATATTTAATATGTTGTATATATATATACATATACAAAATAAAACATATACAAAAACAACACACACACACACACACACACACACACACACACACACACCCCTTTTAAAATATATTAAAAATATAATTTTATATTATATATATATAAAATATATATGTTGTTATGTTTTATATATTATATATATATTAATTAAAATATATATAAAATATAAAAATATAATATATATATGTATATAGCAATGTTATATAAATATATATATATATATAATATATATATATATATATTATTAAAATAATATATATAGGTCTGTTTTGGGGAAAAATTTAATATATTATAATATATAAATATATAATTATATATATTTAAATATAAAATAGGGAGTTCGCTACATAGAGGGATGTGAGCGCGATCATGACCGTGCTCAATACGCGCGGGGCGTGCGCGCAGCTCACTGATTTAAAAATTTTGGAAAAACAAAACCCGTACGGCGCTCTGGGAGCCAAGGCCCGTGTTGGCCTCTCTTTTTTTTTTGCCCCTGTAGCCCCGTGGTTAGGCGTTGGACTCCGAACCTCGTGGTCCCCCCGATCGAATCCCTTCGGGGGAGCAAAAAACCCCCAAACATCCGAAAAAGACTGTGATGGAAAGTACATAAATACTTTTTCCGCGGTAAAGGCAATTCCAAACAAAAGTAGTGAGGCGGGAGGGAAAAAGGTGTTGGTCCAGAACCGGGTAAATAGAGTGGTGCTCGATATAAAAACCACGGACGGAAGGGCAACGGCAACACCACGCTTAAATTGCCAAAGGAAAATCATGAAAAATCCATGATCGCCAACGTCCTTGTGGGACAGGGCACTTAAAAGAAGATATAATATATATGTAAATATATATAATATATATAGTATATATATATATATTATATTATATATATATATATTATATATGCATATATACATATACAGTATATATATATTTACGTAATCCACAAATGTATATATTTATATATGCGTGTATGTATGTATGTATGTATTGTATATCTATGTTATATATATATATATATATATATATAATATATATTATAGATATATATATATATATATAATATATACTATATATAGTGTAGTAGCCTGGATAGTGTTAAGTGCTTGCATGCCATCTCGCTTGCAGCTCCACCCACTGCAGCACCTCAGTGCGAAAAAAAGGGAGCAAGCTTTTGCATAAGTCTCCCCTGCCAGGTCACAGCCTCACCATCTTCAAGGACTTCTGTTAGTGCTTCCTCGTGGCCCACCCATGGGTAACTAGGGCACCCTTGCAGTCCCAGGCTAAAACTGTGGGGGATCTCGGAGCAGCAGGAGGCCCCAGGAGGTCGGAGCTTTGGCCCAACGGCGTCGTGGCCAGGCTCTCTGAATCCATACCAACTCGCCCCCTATCCAGCATGGGTAATGGGCGACGGCTGGGGAAGGTGGGCTTAGCCAGTCCCCTTACCCCCAGAAAGACCCATCGGAACGTCAAAAAATAAAATGTTATCGCTGGGGGGAGGAGCGCTGTCATTCCACCACAAAGCAAGGCAGGGCGCAGGATCGGCACGAGAGTTGTCCCACCTACGCCCCGGCAGGCGCCTACCCTCCATGAAGCTTGGGCGCAAACCCCTCGGGCCCCCCAAGGTGGATGAGCGGCCCCCACCCGCCGCCCCCTTTTATTTAGGGGCGTCCGGGGGCGGCAGAGGGGGCGTGCACCCAAGTGACCCCCCGAGGCTTAACCCGGGCGAGCTTTCCGGTGCCCGCTTTTTACATTGGTCCTTGCCGGATATGGTTCCTCTACTATTGGGGAATTGGGGCGAGGGAGTTAGGTGGTGCCCCTACAGGTGGAAGACCGGGTAGGGCCAACGTATGGTGGTTTACACCTACTATGGTGGGGCCGCAGCGATAGCACCACCTCCAAAGGGTGTAGCCATAGCCACTCCCGTCGTTCCCGTCCTCGGTAGTTGAGGGGACACCGGTTGATGAGCGTGTTAGGCAGGAGACTGAACAGGTTTTTGGCTTCATGTCTCTTTTGCTGTATACGTCCTACTTGCATGTAAATTGATGTGAAAGAGGCATTCTACACCAACTCGATCTGTGGCAGACTTTGCCCCGGCGAGATTTCGCATTTTTTGGCGACTTCAATGTGGTATTTGGCTGTGACCGGTGGCTATGAGATGTCTGTGGGCCCCCATGGCTCGGGACTGATCCCGCAGTGAGAATAGCCTCCTTCCCCGGGACTTAGCGGGGCCCCAGAAAAGAGGATCTCGGGTTTTTGGGTACCAGTGCCCAAACCCCCACATCGTGGGATGGTCAGCAATACGGGAACGTGGCTAAGGAGATCGAAACATTTCTTGTTAGCACAAGATGGAGGACCCTCCAGAGTGCCAAGTTCTGTGGCACTGCCAAAAAGGCGGTTTTGGGCCCCCCGCGGGTTTCCATTCAAAACTCCCCGCCCTCCGCTCCCCCCAAAGGTGTTCCCCCTGAACAGATAAGGGAGGGGGGGGTGTGCCCGTGGGTTTCACAGGCAGTCTCGACCGATTCCAGAATAAACAACCTGACGGACCCTTTTGCTCTTGGGGGTTTTTCAAGCACGTAAACACTCGAAGAGCCAGGGCCATTGGCATATGCCCGAGAGAAAGGGCAAATTCCATCCCCCGGGGAGACATTAAGGCCACTGAACCGTCTTGAAAGGCCGGGGCTAAATGGGAAAAAAGTCTTGCGTCGTTCCGGTGCTTTGGGCTCGGACACTGTAAAAAGGGGACAAGGAACAGTTTCATAGGAATTTTGTAGGACCACGTTGGGGGACCACGTTCCAACCGGCAGTTACACCGTGAGACTGGAGGGGCCTTTTTCATAATCCGGGATGCCAAACTCGGGTTTTATGGGTACCTAGCCTGTTTCCCTGGGACGACCCTCCCCATAGGTTGCTCTCTGCGAGCAACCCGGGTGAGGGGCCTGTGGGACGCCCCGGAGATCGGGGCTTGGGCAGCTCGACGGCCCGTCGGGGAAATTTTAGAATGGGCCGTGTTCCCCCCGGGAACTCCCCCTCGAGGATACGGGAAAAAAGGGTGGATGGGGCCCAGGCCCCTGTGGGCGTTAGCCCCTTATGATGTGATTATATAATTTTAATATATATATTATATATATATATATTTTTATATTATATATTATTTATGCACCACACACACACAAAACACACACACACCACACACAACCACACAACATATATAATATATAAAATATATATATATTTTAAATATAATAATATATATATATTATATTATATATATACAAATATATATATATATATAATATATATATATATATAATAAAATATACAATATATATGTATATAATTATGCATATATATAATTTTAATAATAAATATATTATACATATAAAAATATATTTCATAAAATATATATATATTGTGAATATATAATATATATATATAAAATTATAATATATATTTTATGTATTTTGTTATATAAAATTATATATATATATATTTTAATATATAATATATTAATATTATTTTGTATTTTTATATTATAATATATATATATTAAAATATTGTTTGGTTTTTTTTCATAGATATTAATTTTTAATATATATTATATATATTATATATATATTATATATTGAAAAAAAAAATATGCACACGCACACGCACCCACCCCACATACTATACATAAACCCCCACACGCCACCCCCCAACGCACACACACACCACCACACACAACACCACACACACACAACCCCAACACACCACACACACACACACACACACACACACACACACACAACACACCCACACCACACACCACACACACAACCACACATACTGGAAAGTACATGTGCTACATACTGTCTTACATCCTGTACACTTAACATTTTAATGCGTAAATTTAAACTCATCCTTGAGTTTCAAATGTAGTTAAAAAAAAAAAATAATTATAATTATTTTTCCCGTCATATGAAGGCATTTGCTCATTTAACCCAATTCAGCATTATCTATCTCACTTTCAAAGACGTGTCAATTATACAAGTATTCAGGGAGGAAAAAGTGTCACAGGTGAGGTAAAAGCAGACGCGCGGAATTGAAACAACAGAAAAAATATATATTTTTTACTAGATTGATGCCTTTGCCTCTGCCTATGTGTGTGTGTGCAAACATATGTGTATGTATATGTACATACACATACATCCCATAAAAATACAACAAAAAAAAAACATATGATGATAGATTAGATAATATAGAAGATACAGATTTAGTATTACATATGTGTGTTTTTTTGGGTGTGGGGGTTGTGTGTGTTGTGTGTGTGTGTGTGTGTGTATGTGTGTGTGTATACATAAATAGACAGATAGCTAAATAGACATAGATGGATAGACACCATCGATACTCGCATAAAAATCATCCTGTGCCATCATACTCTTGGCACTAAGATTATTAATAACTGAAGCAATTTTGCCCCATTTCATTATGCATTCGGAGAAACTATCGATCGAGAAAGGTGGCCGGCAAACATTTGTAAAAAGGCATTTTCACACACGCCGTAGGCAAGGTAACGCCCAGTAGTCAATAAACCAATAATGTGATGCACTGGACCATTATTCCGTGGATTCTTAAGCCTCTATAGAACCTACAGAAAATACCGTTCTCCTTGGTAGGAAGAAACCAAGTAGAATATGATTGAATTTAAACTCATTTCCGAAAGTGAAGGAAGGATATTTCAAACAATAACAGTTGAACAAAACAATACTTAAGTCAAACATCATGCTATACTTGAAGATAGGGATAAAAAAGAACAAAAGGCAAATATTCTTATAATACATTAAATAGTAGGAGTAACCTGATTAAAGAAACATTGTTAGTCACCAATAGTAAATATTATCTTAACTTCGTCACGGTCACCATACCTTTTATATCGTCCTTAGGATGGTAAGATGTGAGACCCTCCTGTGGCGTAATGAAACGATGATATAAAAAAACCGGACGGGGGGTGATTCAAAATCAGTACCAGTCATTTCCATAATGTATTCCTTGAGAGGGTCACAGGTCATGTTCAGATCTAGGCCACTGGCGAATTATACCCTCAGCCTTCTTGCCTGTTCATGAAAGGTTGATTGATTGGTCATATAAAATTATCTGCCGCGTCAACAGGGAAGGTCATTAGCGGCGAATACACTTTGGGATTAATGTTAAAATATCTAAAACGTTTAGAGATCTATCAATAAATGATATAAACGTAAAAAAATGAATATCATATAAAAAAAAATCTGAGCATAAATATTATGCTTTAAAAGTTCAAAATTATTGCATAAATAATATGCATAATTAGATTTTGCTTTTAAATATGAGTCTTCCTTAAGAAACTAAAAGACTCTACGTCACAATCCTCCCACAATACGCCTTCCAGTGCACATGAGGGAGACAGGTACATGCGTCTATGGTGTCATGAATGGCCTCCCTGCCCATGGTGCGTAGTGAGGATGGGGGGCGGGGGCACATTATAGGCACCATACTTTAACCCTACCCTGGGCATCGCAACCCAAAACGTCAAGGCATCATTCCCCTTGTATAAATTTTTCTTCATGTTAAACAGAGTATCTCTTGGTCAGCTGCATCATAAGACATGTATAAAAATAAAAATCAAGTATCAGTTACTTTCATGAATTTTCCAATCTCCATCTATAGCTCAGGAGGCCCATCACGTAGAGGTTAAAAGCAGCAGCTTAGGCACATAAACAAGTAAACAATTTTTTTAAAAGTCATACCCAAGGGAAAAAGGTTTTATTGTATGGGCCCTGTGGGGGTGAGGGGGTTACTGCACAGTTACCACTATAACCAGTTCATATAATGAAATCACCTGTATAACAAAAGTATTATATAGATCACATCACTTAGTCTTCACAAACACGATCACTCATCCTCGACGGACAAAAAGGCGTGATTTTTTAGTGGGAGCAGAGCCTTCTTCAGACACGACCGACTGTGATGCTTCTTTCTTTATAAATTAAAAAATGAGATTTTGTATTTAAACCTGTGTGTAGAGTACATTTATTGGCGTGGGGATTTTTTTTTCAATGTACGACGAAAGGTTTATCTCAACGAGAAAAACCCCCATCAGATATGGTTCTTGGTCTCCCAAAATTATTTTTTCTTATATATACATAAGGATTGTTTTGCATATCTCATCAATATTGTTTAATACATTTTGATCTATCCTTGTGATTAGTGGTGACCCCACTATTCTGACCCCCCCCGGGTTTTTAAGAAAATGAAAAAAGGGGAAAATCCGTATTGAAAAGTGACCTGGTGATCTAGAGTGAAAAGACCCTTTTGATCGACGTGAAAAAACCACGATTGGGGCTGAAAAGACCTAGCGATGCTGAGTGAAAAGACCCGGTAAGCTGAATAAAAAAGACCTGTGAAACTAAGAAAAAGACCTGGTGAAGCTGCCTGAAAAACCTGGGGACTTCGTGTGGCTTTCTCCCACTCCTTCCATACTATTTAGAGTCATTCTTTTTGGCTTCCTGGCTTAAGCCCCGCTGTGCATTTTTCTCTCAGTGGACGACAGGCTTTGGTGGCGTTTGTGAAAAGCCGATTCTATTCTTTACCCAACAACAGAGAAACGTAATGTGCTGCCCCAGTAGATTAAGGTCTTTGCAACCCAAAGGGATTAATGTTTTAGTAGAAAAGAGAACGCCTTAATCGAAAAGACAAAAGCGTCGTTTCACAACCAGACCCACAGAAATCACCACCACGGTGTGTGTGTGTTAATATACATTAATATAATATATATTAAATTTTATTAGCGTGCGCGTGTGTGTGGTGTGTGTGTGTGTTTGGGGTTGTGTGTGTGTGTGTGGTGTTTTGTTTTTGTGTTGTGGGTTTTGTGTTTTGTGTGTGGTGTGTGTGTGTGTGTTGTGTGTGTTGTGTGTGTTGTGGTTGGTGTGGTGTACTGTGTATATATATTATACAATACAACATACATATTTTTGTGTGTGTTGTGTGGGTTTTTTTGTGTTTTTTTTTGAAATTATATATATATATATTTTATATATATATATATATATATTATATATATATTTTTTAATATATATATATTTTTAATATATATTATAAAAATTATATTAATTTTACCTATCTACATGCATAAAATTTTATAAAAGGTTTAATGAAATGGACTTCACAACAAGAGTTATTTGACCATTTCGATGAAACTTTACACAACCGCAACATCACACACACACACCACACACACACACACACACACCACACAACACATACACCCACACACCACACACACATTTTTATATATAATATTTATAATATATATTATATTATATTATATATATATATTATGTATATATATATGTATATATATATCTATACAAATATATATACATCCCATGCATACACACATGCGCAGACACACACATATGTGGTTTTGTCGTGTGTGTGGTTGTGTGTGTTGGGGTGTTTTTTGTGGGGGTTGTGTGGTGTTTGTGTGGTGTTGTGTGTGTTGTGTGTGTGTGGTGTTGTGTTGTGTGTGTGTGTGTGTGTGTGTGTTTTTTTGGGGGTTTTGTGTGTGTGTGTGTTGGTGTGTGGGTGTGTAAAACCAAACTTTATATAGTGAGTTGCTGAAATGTGTATGCCAATGTTATTCTATTTTTTCTTTTTAAATTTTACATGGGCTTGCGTAATCTTATTATTGTCAATGCCTATATCCCCACACAACAATACAATTTAAGTGTGTCCCTTTCTTTACCTGTTTGTTCGTCTCTCGTTGCCACACTAGAAACTTCCAAGTTTTTGTTGTCATCCCCCCTTCCAAGAGCTAGCATTGTTTTTAAAGACATTTATCACCAATGTTGTCATATGTAAAATGATCTATGCCCATCTTTTTTGACACCTGAGGGGATGGGAGGCAGACTCCCGCGGGGAGCCCAAAAGCAACAACCCCCGCTCCTTGGCGCAGCCGTATCCATCAAAAAATTTAATAAAAGGGGTCATTCCTTTTTTTACCTTACACCCTAAGGGTCCCCCTACCATACTCTTGTGGGCCCCCTTTCCGGTTTACAAATGTGGCTTAGCGGTGACTTTGAACCATTAGCACCCCCGAAGTTCCTGCTACCCCATTAAAAGCACCTCTGCCGAGCAGCAATACTTCCCCATAGTGTGAGCCAGTCCTCCTGACGAATGTCCCAAGGCTGGATAACCGACGTTGTCCGCTTGCGCTGAACTCCGACACAGCAAGTCCGCCCCTCTCAAACCTGCAGCTACCCCCCCAACACCTGTATATTTTGCCGACAACCGTGCAGATTTTAGAAGAACCCAGGGGCCAGTACACCAAGGACACTGACCACCCAAAACATTTTACACCAAGCCGAGTTCCCCCGCCATGCGGGTTTCCCCGAGGCGCGACCCAAAGGGGAAAACCCTCCTGCGAAATTGGAAGACCTTGCTCCCCACGAGGCCCCAAACTCCCGTCGGCCCCGGGGCGGCCCCCTTCTGTCGTCGCCGTCATCTCCCCGCCTCCCCTCCCTCCTGCACCCAAGCCCGGTTTGGGGGGTTTGTCTTGGGGAAAACTTTGGGTTTTCCTTTATATTTTTTTTTGTGTTCAATACAACCGATTATTTAATTTTGGGGGAAGTTTTTTTTTGATTTTGCGTTCGTTGTCATATAGGGTTTTATTCAGTTTTGATTGCCCCAAAGGATTCTCCTCGTATAATTTGTTTAGCGGTGGGTTTCCCCCGGGTGTCGTGTTTGGGGGAAGCGATTTTTGGCCCCCGTTAGAGTTCTAAGCCCCAAAATGCTCTCCATTTCCTTTATTAAATAGCAAAATTGATTTTGATATCACACCGCTAACAGTACTTTCGTCGTTTTTACGGTTTTACGTTTTGTTTATGATGGGGTCTTTGCCGGGAATTGTCCCACTTTATATATGTGATGTTGCAAAGTGTAGATGTTTTCCCTTTTTTTTTGAAATTCACTGACTTGCGAACTTTTGTATTGCACATGCCTATATTCCCCCAAAACCAAAATTTCAAAAGGTGTTCTTTCTTCCTTTTTTCGTTTCTTCCCCATGAAAAAATGGTGGGGCATCCCTTTACAGGCTAGATTGTTTGAACAGCCTTTATCACCCTGATTGTTTGTTGGTGATTTTGATTTTGACCATGAGGGGAATTTCAGGAGTCCCTGGGGACCAAAGGGGGCAACCTGTTTCCCAGCCTATCCCAAAAAAAAAAAAGTTTTCCTTGGGCTTATTAAAACCCAAGTCCCCTTTCTCTCGTGGCCCCTTCCGGCTTTACATGTGTGTTTTTTTTTGGGGGTTTTGTGTTTTTTTGTTGTGGTGGGTTTTGGTTGGTGTTGTGGGTTTTTGTGGGTGTTGGGGGGGGTTTTGTGGGTGATGTGTATTTTTGGGGGAAGCAAATTTTGGAAAATTTTAAAATTTTTTAAAAAAATACTATTTAAAAAAAAAAAAAGTGAGGGTTCCTTATAAAAATCTTGGTTTCCCCCCCCCGGGGGGGGGGGGGGGGGGGGGGGGGGGGGGGGGTTTTTTTTTTTTTTTTTTT
>NC_051427.1:2980585-2983085 GCF_015228065.2 Penaeus monodon
ATGTCTTCCAGGTGTGAAGATCCCGAGTCAATCCTGTCCTGATGACCCAAGTCCTGTTACTAGGACACCCTGCGCTAGTCCTGACTTCTGTAACGTCTCTGAAGAACCTGACCTTTGTAAACTACCTAAGCTACCTTCTTCCTGTAACCTACCGAATTCCCGGACAAGGCTACATTCCCTTTTCACATTGAAAATACAAAGGTATGTAGCGGGAGCCCTTGTCGATATCGTAAACATGAGGCGTAAAGATCAGAGTAAACCTAAAGTAAATTCAAAACTAAAAAGCCCTTCTGATGTTGATATTGAGATAGGCAAAACATCTTTAATCATAGCACAGAAATCATGTAAGACCTTAAAACTGATAAGGGAGTAATTAGAAAGTGGTAAAAATGAAAACGTAAAATCCCATACTGTAAGCTATGAAATGTGTAATGAGTTGATCTATAGAGTCTATATCAAAGGTAAAAACCTTCACGAAATAAGCACTAAACAGTTTGTGGTTCCTGAGATGCACAGAGAGAAGTTACTCAACTTGGCTCACGATTCTTTAACTGGTGGTCATTTCTCTCATAGAAAGACTAGTCTTCAAGTATTTCAGATATTCTTTTGGCCTGGTGCAAGCGCTGATATTAAACGCTATTGCAAGTCATGTCACGATTGCTAAAAAGTATCTGCTAAATGCCGAGTGCCTATGAAAGGTATTCCTATTCTTGCTGAACCTTTTTCAACAGTGGCCATTGATATTGTGGAACCTATTCACTACGTTCTGACAGAGGCCACAGATACATTCTTATACTTAATGATTATGCAATTAGGTTCCCGGAAGCTGTCCCCTTAAGAAAAATCACCGTAGCAGAGTCTTTAGAAAAAATATTTTCTAGAGTTGAAACTTCTAAGGAAGTACTTTCGGATAGAGGAACTTCATTTAGATCTGATCTGATGGCAGAAGTAAACCGATTACTTTCAATTTAAAGCTCTTTTATACAACCCCATACCATCCATGTTGTAATGGAGCTGTAGAAAGGCTTAACGGTGTGCTTACATAAAAAAATATTTGTGTATTGACACAACCGAAGGACTGGGATAGGTATATTCCTGCTATTGTATTTGCATATAGAGAAATCCCTAAATATTCGATAAAATTTTCCCCATTCGAACTACTACATGGTCGACCTGTAAGGGGTCCCCTTAGCATCTTACACGAACTCTGGTCAAATGAAGATTTGAGAATTTTGATGTGATGAATGTTTATGAATATATAGCAGATCTAAGATCATTTTTGAGGGAATCTGCGAGATTAGCTGCATCTAACGTAGAAATCAATAGTAGATCTTATAAGAAGTATTTTAATGTGAGAACTAAAAATCGCAAACTGTAAACGACGAAGTTTTAGCACTATTGCCTTCTGATAATAATAAGTTAATTATGCAGTGGCGTGGACATTCTCCTGTGATTGAGTGTAAAGAAAACGGAGTTGATTATCTAGTGAATATCCGAAATAAGCTAAGCTCTTTCATATCATCAAGTTAAAGAAATACTATCGTAGAAATTACTCTGTGGAAAAAAAAAATTGGTTCAACTTTGTGTGGTAGAAGAACATGGTGATCAGACGGAAAAGGAAGCTAAGTACTTTGAAACCAACGACTGTAATGATGTTAAGACTAGCAAAGGTAAAACTCTTAAGTATCCTAACTGGTGCAAAGATCTGAACGAAAAGCAGATAACAGACTTGAAAAATCTAATAGCAGATTCCAGTGACGTCTTCTCAGATGAAGCTGGCTATACCTCTAGTATAGAACATGTACTTAATATAGAAACAACGACTCCTATTGCTAAGAAACCTTACCCAGTTCCTCATCATCTGGTAGAAACTTTTAGCAAGTAAATGGATAAAATACTTGAAATGGAAAATATTGAACCTTCTAATTGTCCATATTGTTCACCAGTTGCCCTTGTGAAGAAAATGATGGATACTTAGAACTGTTTATATTTCAAGGGACTTATTGATGATATTACTATATTTGATTGTGAGCCAGTGCCAACTTCTGATGGTGCCTTGGGTAACTTTTCAAACAAAGAGTATTTTTCAGAGCTTGATTCAGCAAAAGGCTATTGGCAAATACCCCTGGCATAGGAGTCAAATTTATATACAACTTTTGCAACCAACAAAGGTCTGATGCAATTTGTGAGAATGCCTTTTGGTCTGAAAACAGCATGTGCTACCTTTATTAGGCTTATGCATAAGGTTCTTGACGGTCTGAAGAATTCAGAATGCTATTTTGATAATGTGGTAGTTCACAATGCTGACTGGGATGAACATTTACAGGATTTGAGAGCATTATTAGAGAGATTACGTGAACATGCGTTAATAGGTGATATTGAGAAATGCTTCTCTGGCTTCTCCAAAATAAAATATCTTGGTTTCCACCTCGGGGATAAGAAAATAGAACCATCAGAAGAGAAAGTAAAAGCAATTTCATCTATGACTTTACCTCAAAAC
>NC_051427.1:2988085-2990585 GCF_015228065.2 Penaeus monodon
CTCTCCCCCTTTTTCGCCCCCCTTCTCTCTCTCTCTCTCCCCTTTTCTCTATCTCTCTCCCCCTCCCCTCTTTTGGTCGATAAAAAAATCTCTCTCTCTTTTTCTCTCTCTCTAAAATTTTATATTTTTATATTTATATATTTTTTATATTATCTATATACATATTTTTATATATATTATATAAAATTTATATTTTAAATATTTTCATATATAATATTTTAATATATATTATTAATATATATTTTAATATTTTAAAAATTAAAATTTTTAAATTATATTGGGAATTCCGTCTATCTATCTTCATCCCCCCTTTTCTATCTACTATCTTCTCCCTCTCTCTCTTTCCTCTCCTCTCTCTCTCTTTTCTCCTCTCTCTCTCTCCCCATCTTTTTCTCACCTCTCTCTCTTCTCTTTCTCTCTCTCTCTCTCTTCTTTCTTTTTCTCTCTTCTCTCCCCCTCTTCTCTTTTTTTTCTCCCCTCTCTTCCCCTCTCTCTCTCTCCTCTCTCTCCCTCTCTCTCCCCTCTCTTCGTTCCCCTCTCTCTCCTCTCCCCATTCTCCCCCTTTTCCCCTCTCTCTCTCTGTGTACCCCCAAGGGGAGTCCCCAAACACCCCCCAAAACTTTTTTTTATCTTTTTTTTTAAGCTTATATGAATATGTGTAGAATGTAACATGAGTTGTAGACTTCATGCTTTTCTTTATGAATCCCAGAGTTGTTTGAATATTGAATAATTAGCGTTTTTACTGCAGCTTCTGCGTGCAAGGGGATGGCACACCTGAGCCATCCATTCGCTGGGACATTAACCCTTGCTTGAACGAGGAACTGTTAGGGGTTTCCAGTGATATTTCTAGCGACTTAACTCGATATTCTTTTGTCTAAACAACGACCATTATTTCATCTGCATATATCAGCATTTCATAATTTCCCATCATTTGCTTTTCCTCTGTGCTCTGGGCATATCCATCTTCCTCTCTCCCTCCCCTATTTGACTTTCTGCCTCCCCCTGGTCCCCCTAGTCCCCCTCCTCCCTGTATTACTCCTCTCTGTGTGGTGCAACGGCAGCGGTCTCGTCCATCAATCTCGCTGACCTGCGTCCAACTCCCTCGCCGCCAGTGGATGGTAACCCCGGCCATTCCTTGCACACAGGGGGTCATTTAGATGCAAAATGAAACAGACACTATGTCACACCAAGAATATCCATCGTAACAAATGGAATCAAACTGAATTATTTATTATTACTATTATCATTATTATTATTATTATCATTATCATATTATTTATTAAATGTTTTTCTCAGTCCCCTCCCCCCTTCCTACTCCTCCCCTCCCCCTTCGTACGTTCCCCCATATGCACCCCAAGATTCTTACAAACAAAGCCAAAACCTCTGGTATTACGTGTTCCTACCCTACGTCTTATCGTTCATATCTCAAGAAGATTATTGTTTATACAGCCTTTTTTGGCCTTTCTTTCATTTCCAAATTCTGAAATCAGACCAATGCAATTCTGCAAATTCTTTCATCAAAATATTTATTTCGTTACAGGTATCTCATGGGTAGCCATTTCAATACGATATCAGCCAAGAGTTACACAAAGACCAATATATATTTATGGTGTCAATACCGGGAGGGTCTTAGCCCCAACAGCCTTTATTTAGCTCATGTAGAGTGTACAGAAAGTGTCACAACTCCCGAGGGACTTCTGTGAGAAATATAGGAGCTATGCTGTTACCTCTTTTAGGATACTTTTTAAGATGCAATTGTTTTTTTCTGTTTATTTCCCTTTCTCTAATTTTTTTTTTCTTTTTTTTTGTGGGGGGGGGGATAATTTTAATACAGACTCTTTCCTCTTAGTGTAGATTCACGTAGAAATGATGGGTATTTGATATTCCACATAACTTTAATCTTTATCTGGGGTATATTTTTTCTTTTTTTCACCTTTTCCAGAATCTTAGATTTTATGGATCAGTTTTTTCCGAATCCCAGACTAGTTTTTTTCTTTATCATTAATGTCTGCCATTTGTTTCCACTCTTTTTTATAGTAAGTCTGGGTGACCCCTCCCTCCGCAGGGTTGCCTATATCACTATTGATTGCAAAACTTCTATTGTTACAGTGTTGCAATGCATGGTGAGAATTAATGTGCAATAACTGACGGAGGTAAAAACGTACACGAGAAAAACGAGAGATGAAATAATCACCAAAACCCCAAACAACAGTATCCGTCTCGTTGCACATCGTCTCGTTCCGGCCATGTCTGCGAAAAGAAAAAGAAAAGAAAAAAAAATTGGTTAAACTTTTTCATCAAGATTTTCTTTCAGCAGCTCGATTGAAATAGATACTTTAACGCTGTTGCCAAAAGATTTTCAAATATATTTACATCAATGGGCGTGCTTCTTCCACCCGCGCTTGCCTTGCCCTAGCTAGCTCGGGAACCAAACCCTTTCGGGAATCTCCACTTTCTTCGCCTTGTCTGGAGCAAATGCCTGAGTGACCTTAGAGAAAGT
>NC_051427.1:2993085-2995585 GCF_015228065.2 Penaeus monodon
TTTACAGTAGTTTTTTTTTGCATTTTTAGTACGACTACTACACATGTATAACACTGAAAGGGACCCTTCCTCTGTATCCTTCCCCGCGAGCATCCTACAATATATCTCGCCTCCGCGGATTTCTCGTTCGTCCGTGTGTAGATTTCTCTCTTTGTCGTTTTTTTTTTTTTGTTTGTTTGTTTGTTTTTGGTTCGTTTTGGGCTTTTGTTTTAGTCTGCCTGATTGTCGTTCTCTTTGTTCCCTCATATATACACTTTCGTTTTTACTGCGTCTGTTGTCTTTCCCTTGTCCCCCAAGTTGTTTTTATGCAGAAACCCCTACGCTACTACACCTCAGGGGAATCTGTACACGAGGGATACATCAGGTAGTCTTGTGTCCCTTGCTAGCATAAGGGGGGGGGGGGAGTCAATAGTGCGGGACCCCTGGCCACGGAGGCATTTAGCTGATACATCACAATACATTATTACTATTATTGTTATTGTTATAATGATTAGTTTCATCATTTATTAGCATTACCATTAACTTCATTATTATTGTTCTTATCATGTTTTTACTGTTATTTTTATTTTCATTATCATTATTATCACCAATCTTGTCATCAGCATTATTATTATCATTATTATCATTATCATTATCATTATTATTATTATCATTATCATTATCATTATTATTATCATTTTTATCATTTTCATTATCATTATCATTATCATTGGGGCCGCGGTGGCCGAATGGTTGGAGCGTCGGACTCAAGACTGTCACGACGGCAATCTGAGTTCGAGGGTTCGACCGCCGCGTTGTTCCATTGGGCGGGGAACTTCACCTTGATTGCCTACCTAGCCACTGGGTGGCCAAGCCAGCCCAAGTCAGTGCTGGTCCCAAGCCCGGATAAATTGAGAGAATGATTACCTAAAAGGTACCACCGGCACTCTCCGTGGAAAGGAACTTGGGACCCTACCACGTACTCACTCCAAGAGCATCACAACATGAAAACTACAATTAAGTATCATGCTGTGACCACGGCGGCTCAGACATGAACCTACCGTTAAAAGAAGAGAAGATCATTATCATTATCATTATTATTATTATTATTATTATTATTATTATTATTATTATTATTATTATTATTATTATTGTATATTATTATTATATTATAATAATAATGATAATATTTTTCTAAATAATAATAATAATAATGATAGTAATTATAATAATTATAATAATAATAATAATAATAATAATAATAATAATAATAATAATTGTGATGATGATGATGATGATAAAATAATGATAATAACAATGATAATAATAATAATAATGATAATAATGATAATAATAATATAATAATGATACTGATAAGAATGATAGAAAAAGAAAAGAGAAAATAATAATAATAATAATAGTAATAATGGAAATGACTATGACACTAATAATAATCAATACAATCATTAAATTACGTCAGTAGTAGCAATAATAACAATAACAATAATAATAATAATGATAATAATAATAATGATTATGATTATGATTATGATGATGATGATGATGATGATGATGAAGATGAAGATGAAGATGAAGATGAAGATGAAGATGAAGATGATGATGATGATGATGATGAATGATGATGATGATGATGATGTGATGATGATGATGATGATGATAATAATAATAACAAAAATAATAACAAAAATAATAACAATGATAATAACAATAATACTAATGATAATAACAACATCTATTCAATAAAAGGAAACAGATTTTCGGTCTGTCGGTCTGGGATGTGTAGCTGTTCCTAGTGATAAATAAATTTTAAAAAATGTAAATAGAAAATAACAGATAACCGAGTAGAGTTAAAAGCGTAAAAGGAAAATAATGATATTAGTAAATAAATAAATAAATAAATAAATAAATCTTGTTCATGTAATGATTTACGGTTTCCAAGGGTTTTTTTTTTGGGGGGGGATGAAAATATGTGGTGTATATTCATCCAAGTGTCAAATAGGCACTAAATTGAGGTTATATTCAAGCATGTAAGCAAAGTCGACTGAACATGCTATGATAATAATCATTATTATTAGTTTTTTTATCATTATAATCATTACTAGTATCATTATTGTTAGTATTATCATTATTCCTATCAATTCTTTTTTTTTTTTTTTTTTTTTACTTATTATACCATTTACTTGCTCTAGTGATCTGTTTCTTTTGCGCGTATTTACTCTCCTTCCCAAGTCCCGACTCACAACAGGCTCTCTTACTCTTGCGCAACTTCGAACGAGAAAACAACCGGGTCCGCGCTCAACCGAAAACCGGAACTTCTCTGTTGCGCGACGAAAGCGGCGCAACTGTCGCCCCGTATTGGTCCCCTGAGCCTGACACTCTTTATGGCAGACGCTTCAGTCGTTAGTAAAAGGCCGTTCGGGGCGACGTAAGCAACAGACTTCTCGACCACACCAGAGGTACCTACCTACCTTGGGGCTCATTCAAGGCCTGTTTCAGTAGT
>NC_051427.1:3003085-3013085 GCF_015228065.2 Penaeus monodon
CAAAACGGATGGGCGGGTGGGTTGCAAGTCACTGATAATCGTTGGATTCCAACGAAATAGTTGGTCAGTCTAACCGTACCTTAAGGCAGTTCACTGTCGCTTGCAACCTCGTTTTGCAACTCCTACGACGCCGCTGGTGCCAAACCGTATCGGTCTATGCCGTTCTTTTGGATCCATCAGCTGCTTGGAACAGCTTGCTCCTCACATTCTTTCGCCCAGGTACTGACTCTACCTATATGGGAGCAAGGTCTATATAAGTAGATCTTGTATGGGAGCAAGGTCTATATTAGTAAAACCTCGTCACTGAGCTACTTAAATTCGTCCGTCTTGCGCATGACGTCACTTGCAATAAAGTCTGGGGGTTCAGCGCTAATCATCAGGTCAGTCGTGGAGGGAATGTAGACCTGTAAAGATCTCCCTCTACCTCCCGTTTTCGCTCACATGACAGCCTGATACGCTCAAAGGCAGCCTTACCCCATATGTGTTCAGTGGTTGGATGCAATGTTTTTACACTCGGGACTATGTATGTATTGTCATTTAGCTTATATATGTATAGGTATGTGTATGTATATGTTTTATTTTTATTATATCATAATTATATATACATATACATACATACATTATATATATATATATATATATATATATATATATATATATATATACATAATAGGCCGCGGTGGTTAGAGCGTCGGACTCAAGACTGTCACGACGGCAATCTGAGTTCGAGGGTTCGAGTCACCGGCCGGCGCATTGTTCCCTTGGGCAAGGAACTTCACCTCGATTGCCTACCTAGCCACTGGGTGGGCAAGCCAGTCCAAGTCATCATCATCAGCCATTGAGGGTCCGTTGTTGGACGTAGGCCTTCCCCAACTGTCTCCATTCTGCACGATTGCTGGCATCACGGTGCCAAAATTTTCTGAAGGCATTCTTGGTTTCATGTTTGGGGAGTTTGGGCCCTACCCCACCGCGCTGGCCCAGTGCTGGCGGGGTCTGGATGGTGCTTCGTCTGGAGCCTCAGTTGTTGCCTCCCCGACATCGTTGACCGTACTCGGTGCAGCCAACATCATCGACCCTCGCGAGCCTCGTCACCGCGGCAAGGTGTCCATCCAACGACGAGGCAGCCCAAGTCAGTGCCGGGTAAATAGAGATGGTGACTCGATAAAAACACCGGGCGGAAGGCAACGGCAAACCACCGCTCTAAATTGCTAAGAAATTCATGGAAATCCATGATCTCCAAGGCCGCGGTAGCCGAGTGGTTAGAGCATCGGACTCAAGACTGGCACGATGGCAATCTGAGTTCGAGGGTTCGAGTCACCGGCCGACGCGTTGTTCCCTTGGGCAAGGAGCTTCACCTCGATTGCCTGCCTAGCCGCTGGGTGGGTGGGCCAGCCCAAGTCAGTGCTGGTCCCAAGCCCGGATAAATAGAGAGAATAATTACCTAAAAGGTAACACCGGCACTCTCCGTGGAAAGGACCTGGGGACCCTACCACCTACTCACTCCAAGAGCATCACAACATGAAAACTACAATTAAGTATCATGCTGTGACCACGGCGGCTCAGACATGAACCTACCGTAAAAAAAAAAAAAAAAAAAAAAAAAAAAAAATATATATATATATATATATATATATATATATATATATATATATATATATATATATATATATATATATATACATATATGTGTGTGTGTTTACATACACACATATATATATATATATATATATATATATATATATATATATATATATATATTGTTAACAACACGTAGCAAGGCCGGATGGTCCACTTCACGCCTCCATCCAAGCAGCTGCCCTTCCTCCTCTGGATCGGACGCAGACCCCGCCCGGCTTTTATTTTTTGGCAGGAGTAAACATCCGCCCTCGAAGGTATGTGATATGTTACGCCATGTGAAATATAGAAGATTATGTTTAGTTTATACTGCTGTGTAGCATATCACCTGTGTAAAAGAGTGAGATTCTCTGTACGATTTGTACTTGCTTGCTTGCTTGCTTGAGATTTGCGAAGTTCTGGCTTCGCCCGGGCCTTTCACTTATGGCCCGGCCCTACGATTTGTAGAGTACAATATTTTACTTTGTCTCTGTAGTCACACGTCTGGCAGTAGCACTCTCGGGCAGAGCCAGGCGTGTGGGACAGAGGACCATGAAGAACTCCCTTTTATTTTTGTCAGAGCTGATCTCCAATGAACCTACTTTAGTTTTTATCGGTGTATTCTTCACTCTCAAGCATTGTAGAGAAACACCAAACAAACATATAAGACGAACGTGGCACAGTGAGATACGAACACTAGTTTGTAACATGAAACAACGACTCTTTGCATTTGCATCATGACACAGACACTTTTCATGAAAAAGGCGTTGAAAAGAAGTTTGTCACACCCAATGTAAATTTTCATGACTTGTCCAGGATTTCTTTTTGAATATTCAATTTTGTCAAGATTTCCAGACCTGGAAAATGAAAACGCTGGAATTCCAAGTTTTCCAGGAAGGACCCTGTAAAACGCATTCCTGAGAAATTATGTCTCTTCATTCGTATAATATTCTCAAGAGTGATAGGCCTAACTTTATGTGTTACAAATATAAACCTAGACATTAATCCTCCTCTAACAGCAGTTCGGCAACTAGCACAAGGCTGCTCGGATTACCCGCCAGTACACTCGTGAAGGTTTTCTTAGAGGTCTAGACGTGCGAGTTGCCGAGGGTGGAGAGGACTCGTTCCAGCGATATAAATATCACGTTTTTTTTCTTTTGTGTGGGCGTGTCAACGATCCCAACACTGATTATTACATTTAATTAATTTATTTATTAGTTTATTTATCTTTTGGCCGAGTATCAGCCTTCAGTGTCCACACTCTCTGCGCAGAGACTATATTTCTATGCTACAGATTCAGCAAATTCATTACTCAGCTGCCCGAGATGAAGTTTTCCCGAGGCAGTTCGTCATTACCTTCAACTTCGCTCTGGCAACTTCTGCGATAACACCTGGGATGCGGAGAGAGGGGGGGGGCTGCCACACACTGGAAAGGATATGAATATGTATATGGATATGGATATAGATCTGTATATGTATATGCATATATGCATGTATGTATGTATGTATATATCTCATATGGGATTTTAAGAGAAAGATAGACCACACACACACACGCGCGCGCGCGCGCGTGCGCTGTTCCCCAAGACTTTTCCGCCACTAAATGTCCTTATTTGTTGACGCGGCAGAAATTTTTCAATAAATAAATATAAATAGGACTTTTACCCGTCTTCATTACTGTTTTTCTTCACTTTTTTAGAATTACCCGATCTCTGAGGATAAAAACACTCATGCTTTGTACCTGAAACTTTATTTACTGTATTTTGTACAACACTTAATTCATACTTCGTAACATTTTTATCGTTATTTTTTTTTTTTTTTTTGAGATTATATATATGAAGGAACGTAAATAAGTTATACATATAAAACACAGTAATACGGGGGGGAGGGGGGGGGGAGAAATGCAAGTATTTGAACAAATGCCAAAGGTTCAAGCTGTGTGGAGAAGACTATGTACATCCTGGAGGTACACACAGCAATACAGTCATGGCATCTGTGATGAGCACTGTAGTTATGTAAACATTTTAATATACATTCGAGACACTACCGCTAAATAATAATAATAATAATAATAATAATAATAATAATAGTAATAATGATGATAATAATAGTAATAGTAATAATAGTAATAATGATAATAATGATAATGATAATAATAATAATAATAATAAAAACCAATAATAACAACAATATAATAATATAATATGATGATAATAATAATAATAATATTATTATTATTATTAGTAATGAGAATAATAATAATTATTATTACTATTGTTATTAATTATTATTATTATTATCAACTGAATAAACAAAAAAAATAAAAGTAATATAAAATTAATAATACACATATGAAAAGAAAAAAAAGAGGAAATAAAAAAAATGGAAAAAAAGTTGCTGTATACAATCTGAATGAATAATATAAAAAATAATAATAATAATGATAATATTGACTTTTAATTTCAAGCCTTTAGTTTGCCCGATTTCTTGGAGTCTTAAGAAATAACGAGAAACTATTGTATTTTCTTTCATACACTTTACGAAAGAATAAACAGTGAAATAATGATAAAGAAAGGATAAAGGGATATTTTTAAAATCATGCCGGCATTATATGATGATAAATAACGATAATGAATAATTAGAAAAATAATAAAAATAATAATCATGATAAAAATAATGAAAATAATAATAATGATAAAAAATAATGATAATGATAATGACATTGATAATAAAGAGAACAACAGTAATAACTGAAATAATAATAAAAATTAAATAAACCAATAATAAGATAAATTTCTCCCAAACTACCCTATATATTTGTTTTGTGTCGTTCTTTCGAAAACCACATTTGGCTTCAAGCATTTTGTCCGAACTCCGCCGTCTCTCAGCGAAGTTACCAAATGCATATCAATATATACAGTTCTACTTACTGTAGTATTGCATCTAGTTCACATATCATATCATATCATATATATCATATATATCAATCATATACATCAATCATATATATCAATTATATATATCATATATATCACATATATCACATATATCATATATATCATATATATCATATATCATTATATATCATATATCATTATATATCATATATCATTATATATCATATATATATATATATAATATATATATATATATATATATATGCATGCACGATCCCCTTTTAATATTACAGTTTGTTCGTTTCGTTAGAACAATTCTATAAAGAAAAAAATCTTGATCCCGCCTTCTCTCACTCTTTCGTTCATTATCTTTCTCTCATTATCTCTCTCTCTCTTGCTCCTTGTTCGTTGTCTCTCATGTTTTTCCCTTGCTCTCGCTCTCCTGCTCTCACAGCGCGCGCCAATCAGTCTCTTGGTCTCGCATTCTCTCTCTCACTCTCATTTGCGATCTCTCGCTCTCACTCGCTCTCTCTCACTTTCTCAATCTCGCTCTTTGCCGTTCTTTCAACTCTCACTTTCTTACTCACTCACTTTCTCTCACGCTATCACTCTCTCAGTCAATATCGCTCATCCTCCCTCACCTCCAATCACAACGAGAAACGGGGAAAATTATATATATATATATATATATATATATATATATATATATATATATATATATATATATATATATATATATATATTCTTACGTGTTGGTACTATGGTAGAAAAAACAGTGCAAGAACTGGATTTATTGAAAATGAGACTACAGTTTCGAAATCCAGGTGGATTTCGTACCTATAGTCTCATTTTCAATAAATGTAGTTCTTGCACTGGGTTTTCTACTATAGTACCAACACAGAAGAATGTGTATATATGTATGTATGTATGTTATATATATATATATATATATATATATATATATATATATATATATATATATATATATATATTCGTGCAGACTAGGGGTGAGCTAACCATACTCGCAAAAATGGTTTTCGGGAGCCAGAAATATATTCTTTATTTACAAACTCGTACAAACCCCATATCGGCGGGATAAACACTTTTATTTATGAAGAAAAAAATGTAGAAATAGAAAAAAAAAACTCTGAAAACTTAATATTTCTTTTTTTAAAGAAGACTAAATTTACAATATTCATACTCATATATACACCATTAAATCGTTCCTTATAAGGCACTGGGATAGACCCTTTCAATAATTAATTATATATCTATATATATACGATTTTGATCCAAGTAATTTTGAGCTTTTTGAAGGAAAGAAATGTCCCTTGTATTTCCTCTACATGTGATTGGATCGCGTGTGTTTTTGTAGTGTTTTTTTTCTCTCTTTTTTAGCTTGTTTGTACTTGTCAATCCTGGTCCGTCCCTTGTCGGAATTCCTGTCTCTTTCACAAGGCACTTTCTGTTGCAACACATTTTCAGAAAGAAATATAAACTTCAAACACAAAATAAACGTTTCCGCTTTACCAAACCCCGCAGCGACCTGCAACCTCGTCAGTTGGTATTTCAATCTTTCGCATTTTCTTCAACTGCTATATTGTCTGCATAGGCACTCGGGAGCATTATTTCAACTGCAGTCACTGTGTTCCTTCGGTCGATATAGAATATTCAGTTAAATCACTGTCTTCTCCTCCAGTCAATCGCTTCCCTCCGCTCAGTACACGAGATTCACTCTTTGCACCGTCTTCTCCTCCATAATATAATCCCTCCGCTCGCCACGATATACTCACGTCACTCTGCAGGCGGCGAGGGGGGGGGGGGACGCGCCCAGCAGGGCTTCCCTATGGAGTGCTGACGAAGGCCGGGCTGCGCTCCATTGGCTCGGGGGCGCCTGGGCGTCGGGCTGCGTTAGAGATACTCGCTGACGAAGATCTTCTTGAAGTCTGGCTGCGGCGGCGGCGGCGGCGGCGGCGCGGCGGGGTCGGCGGCGTAGGGCACGGCCTTCTTGGCGGAGGCGCGGTCCAGCACGCGGAACAGCTCCTCCACCGACAGCCCCGACGGGTCCTGGATGGTGATGATGCCGTTCCTGCGCCGCGCCTTGTCCATAATGGCCACCTGCATGCCGGCGCCCACGCCCGCGCTGCTGCTCACCGCCAGGGGCGGCGCGGGCGGGCGGCGGGCGCGCTGCTGCATGCCCTTGGCGCGCTGGATCTTGTGCTGCAGCTTGACGCGGCTGCCGCCGGCCTCGGGCGCGCGCCGCTTCTGGTACACCTCGTGCAGCGCGCCCTCGCCCTTGGCCTCGCCCTTGGCCTCGCCCGCGCCCGCCGCCAGCGACAGGTCGCCCTCGGAGCGCGAGATCTCGACGGAGTAGTGCAGGCTGGCGCCCTCCGCCTCGTCCTCCGCCAGGTACAGGCGGTACAGGCTCAGCATGGACTCGCTCTTGACGGGCAGGATGAACATCATCTCCTCCTCCTTGTCGTCCAGGCGGTCCAGGTCGTTCATGGACAGCGACGACGACCTGTGCTTGCGCGACAGCGTGCCGTCGTCGCGCCCGTCGCCCTCGCGCGCGCGCAGCCCCAGCGGCTCCGCGAACAACGCCTTGCGCTTCTTCTCCAGCGTGTCGCACTCGTAGCCCGTGTTGTAGAAGCCGACCTCGTCGCGGGCGCGCCGCTCGTCGTCGTCGTCGTCGTCGTCGTCGTCGTCGTCGTCGTCGCGGTCGCTGTGGCGGCGGTCGTCCGCCTTGGCGAGGTCGAGGCGCTCGCCGCGCTCGCTGCTCTCGACGGTGGCCGTGACCTGCGAGCTGGCGGAGCGGAAGGACGACGACGCCGCCGACAGCGACGCCGACGAGGCGCTGCCGGACGAGAGGCCGTAGGCGTCGTCGGCCTCGTCGCGCAGGGCCTCGGGCGGGAGCTGCGCGGGGGGGCGGCCCGCCAGCGCCAGGTTGCAGGCGCTGGCGAGGCCGCGGTCGCGGGCGGGCAAGTGGGTGGGCGCGGGCGGCGTGGCGGCGCGCGGGTCGTGGAACTCGAAGTCGTCGTTGGCCACCGTGGTGACGGACGAGCAGCGCTGGTCGTCGCCCAGGAAGCCCTCGCTCAGCGACGACATGGACCCGAACGTCTCGGACAGCGTCGCGTAGATGTGGTCCTCCTTCAGGGAGCTGCCCACGCTGCCCACCTGCGGGAGGGGGGGGGGTTAGGGGACTAGCGGGGGAATCGGGGAGACAGACAGACAGACAGACAGAGAAAGAGAGAGATGAAAAGAGGGAGGCAGAGAGAGAGTTCCTCCAGCTGGAAGGGCGCTGGCTCAGGAGGACGCTATTCCTATGTAAAAATATTTATAAAAATGACACGTTTAACAAAATGTTACTTATTGCTACTATTATTGCACAGAGTTTAGACAACCAAGAAAAATGATATGGAGTCTGTGCCAGGGAAACAATATTACCACCCTCATATAGTATATCAAGTTACAAATTTGAAAACAGAAAAAAAAGTTTTAGCAGAGTGATAACAACACTGAAAGGGTGAGGCTCGCGCCGCAGCCAACCACAGCCAATCAGGAGGGGGGGCGGGGGGCCTCCGGAAAAGGGTTCCGAGGAGGCCGAAGAGGCCGAGGAGGCCGAGGAGGCACGCACCTTGGTGAGGGGATCCGAGTAGATGGGGTCCTGGCTACTGGTTGCGGCGGACCCCAGGGACTCCGTGGCTTCCCTGGGGTAGAAGGGGGGTCCGTAGGGGTCCCTCACCCGCGGCGGGGGTCCGGCGGCCACCAGACCCCGGATTTCCTGAGAGGACACGCCCATCTTCATGCCAGCTCCGCCCCCTGGGGAGAGAGGAGAGGTTATACGTCGGCGGAAATGAATGCTGATCCGCGGACGCGCAGACACGTCACAGAAGCATTTCCAACATCGGGTCAGATAAATAATGAATGAATGAATAAAAAAATAAACGGACGCATGTAGGCACACACGCACACGCACACACACGTTCACACACACGTTCACACACACGTTCACACACACGTTCACACACACGTTCACACACACGTTCACACACACGTTCACACACACGTTCACACACACGTTCACACACACACACACACACACACACACACACACACACACACACACACACACACACACACACACACACACACAATCGCACACACACACACTAATAATGCTCCATGAAGATGTCACAATACTAGCGTGCCGCCAAACATCCTTCGGCCAGTGAAATAAAAGGAAAAAAATCTTAAATATTATAAAATCTATTTCTGTAGCAGATATCTCTCGGCTTCGAACACCTTATCTTCAAGGTCAAACATTTCGAAAAACCTCTTGTAAGTCGAGAAAAAAATTATGTTCGAATATATATATATATATATATAATTATATATATATAATATATATTATATTTATATATTTATATACATATATATATCATTATATATATTACATATATATTATATACTATATAATACATATATATACATATACATATACATATATATATACATCTTCTTCTTTTAACGGTGGGTTCATGTCTGAGCCGCCGTGGTCACAGTATGATATTTTAATTGTAGTTTTTCATGTTGTGATGCTCTTGGAGTGAGTACGTGGTAGGGTCCCCAGTTGCTTTCCACGGAGAGTGCCGGTGGTACTTTTTTAGGTAATCATTCTCTCTATTTTATCTGGGCTTGGGACCAGCACTGACTTGGGCTGGCCCGGCCACCCAGCGGCTAGGTAGGCAATCAAGGTGAAGTTCCTTGCCCAAGGGAAACAACGCGCCGGTCGGTGACTCGAACCCTCGAACTCAGATTGCCGTCGTGACAGTCTTGATTGAGTCCGACGCTCTAACCATTCGGCCACCGCGGCCCCATATATATACATATACATATACATATACATATACATATACATATACATATACATATACATATACATATACATATACATATACATTATATATATATATATATATATATATATATATATATATATATATATATTCATATATATATATATATATATATATATATATATATATATATATATATATTATATATATAGGGGCTGTTTAAATATTTCCTCTCCTACTTCAGACTGAGACTAGTTAACGGGTCATTCCACTAATTACCAGTCATTTGGAAGCACTGCATCGAAAACCTGATAACTGCCTCCCTTCCTCGTTGACAGAAAGGTACAGCTTGATCAGAAATTTCTACCAATTCTCATCAAAGAGAGATATTGAGAGAAAGGGGGAGGGAGGGAGGGAAGGAGAGGGAGAGGGAGAATATCATTTTTTTTACAGCACTCTCTTTCCAAAATCCTTTTTTTCTTTCTTTTTTTTCCTTTTTTTGACTCTTGTATTTCCCCATCCCTCTTAAACGTCTTTTTTTCCCCTCTTTCTTTTCTCTCCTTTCTTCGACTCTATTTCCCCATCCCTCTTAAACCCAGAGAACCCCCAGAAGGACCCCCAGAAGGACCCCTA